>NC_080679.1:2268865-2358318 GCF_030445035.2 Dasypus novemcinctus
TTGGGATAGAAGCTTACAGTTACCAGGCCATAAAGCATAAGTTACTTCCCTCACCCAAGTCTATGGCCATGTGTTGGGGCAAGATGGCTGCTGACGTCTGCCAAGAGTTCAGGCTTCTTGGGTTCCTGTCTTCCCAGGGCTGCATTTCTCTCCAGGCTCAGCTGCTGTGCTCACTGCACAAGGCCACCTGTAGAGTATCAGGCAAATAGGTCTGTCTCTCTCCACAGGGCTTCTGCCATGTGTAAGGAGCTATGTCTATTCCTTGTGTTCTTCTCCTGTGTGTTCACTTCCTGGGCTCAGCTCAAAACTGCATATTCAAAAAGCTCCAACTCTGGGAAACAGATATGGATCAACTGATAGAGCGTCCACCTACCATATCGGAGGTCCAGGTTCAATCCCAGGGACTCCTGGCCCATATGGAGAGCTGGCCCATGTGCAGTGCTGCCATGGGCAAGGAGTACCATGACAAACAGGGATACCCTCTGAATGGGGTGCCCCACATGCAAGAGGTGCGCCCCACAAGGAGAGCCGCCCCATGCAGAAAGCTCAGCCCACCCAGAGAGCTGACGCAGCAAGATGACACAACAAAAAGAGACACAGATTCCTGGTGCCATCAAGAATGCAAGTGGGGAAGCAGATTTGGTTCAACAGATAGAGCATCTGCCTACCACATGGGAGGTCCAGGGTTCAAACCCAGGGCCTACTGGCCCATGTGGTGAGCCTGCCCAATCACAGTGCTGCCATGTGCAAGGAGTGCCCTGCCTACAGGGGTGTCCCCCGTGTAGGGGAGCCCCATGCGCAAGGACGGCACCCCATAAGAAGAGCTGCCCTGTGTGAAAAAAGTGCAGCCTGCCCAGGAGTGGCACTGCATACTCGGAGAGCAGACCCAGCAAGATGATGCAACAAAAAGAGACACAGATTCCTGGTGTGCTGACAAGAATATAAGGGGACACAGAGGAACACAGAGTGAATGGACACAGAGCACAGAAAACCGGAGGGGGGGTGTGGAGGGGAGAGAAACAAATAAAAAATCTTTTAAAAAAAGTGCAAAAGGACACAGAAGAACACACGGCAAATGGACAGAAGAGAACAGAAAATGGGAGGGAGAGGGGAAGGGGAGAGAGAGAAGTAAAATAAATCTTTGAAAAAAACAAACTCCAACTCTGTCCTTTGCCATGCCTTTTATCTGTGCGCCCCCACCCACCAAGGGGGGGAAGACTCAATGCCCTGCTGATGTGGCCCAATCAGAGCCCTAATCATAATTTAATCATGCCCAGGTGCAGACCAGTTCACAAACATAATCCAATATCTATTTTTGGAATTCATAACTATGTCAAACTGCTACAGAGGGAGTGCCCAAATTTAAAGAAAGAAGTTCAGGTCATGCACCTGATGAATTTTGAGGAGTAGGGGAGTCAGAGGCTCCTAATCTCAAGAGCCCACCTGGAGCCTCTAGTAAATCTAAAGGTGGGCCCATATCAAGAAGAAATGACATTTTTGGTGTGAACCACTTCCCGATGGGAACCAAAGCCTTTGGTAGTTCCTTCACAGTCAAAAGGGCAAAAGGGTAGGGATTTAAATTTCTCGTTCTTGATCCTACTGATATTCATTGGGAGGGTAGCCAACTTATAAGCTCTCTGTTGTACGTCCCAGAAGCTGGGAATAATTTCTTGGGAAGGGGCCTGATAATACCCCTGCAGCTGGAGTTGGAAGTAAGATAGAAATTGTTTTATCCCTGTTCACTGAAGAAGACGAAAAGGACATCCAGGAGGAAGTATGGGTGAAGGAAGGGAATTGGGTGTGGGGGGGTTGCAGCTTCCCCCTGTTAAAATCCAATTGAAGGAGGAAGGGGAAGTTGTTTGTCAGAAAGAATATCCCATTCCCTTAAAGGGGAGGCAGGGACACCAACCCATCACTGAGGGTCTTAGTCGAGATGGACTCTTAGAAACCTGTATGTCCCCCTTTAATTCTCCTATTTTACCATCAAAACATCGGATGGTAGTTGGAGGATGGTGCAGGGCTTGAGAGCCATCAACCAAATTGTCCTGGTTCGGCACCCTGTAGTCCCTATCCCTTCAGCCTTACAGTAAGATCCTCATCATCATAACTGGCTTAGTGTAGTAGAGCTGAAGGATGCCTTTGGACCTGTCCCCTTGACCCAGAGAGTAGAGACTTGTTCACGTTCGAATGGTTGCATCCCTTCACTGGAAGGATGCAGCAGGACAGATGGACAGTCCTACCCCAGGGCTTCACGGAATCCCCCAGCCTATTTGGGCAAGAACTAGAGAAAGTATTGGAGAAACTTTCAATTCCTTCTGAAGCAGTCCTTTTACAATATGTAGATGATCTGCTAGTACCAGGTGAAGAAAGGCAGGCAGTAGCCCAAACCACCAAGAACCTATTGAACTTCTTGGCAGATCAAGGGTTAAGGGTGTCAAAAGTCAACTACTACTCCTAGAAAGAGAAGTCAAGTACCTGGGCCATCTCAGCAGTGAGGAAAAGAGGAAGGTAAATCCAGAGAGAGCTCAGGCCGTAATAGAATTACCTCTGTCCCGGACAAAAAGAGAACTAAGGAAATCCTTGTGATTGATGGGGTTATGGATAGACTCATGCATTCCAATCTAAAGGGATATATAAAAATCTGTTGGAGGAAGAGCCCAACAAGGTAAAATAGAAACAATGGGAATAGACGCCTTAGAGTGGCTCAAACAGACAGTTGCAGGCCCCTGTTCTGGCCCTCCCTTCGCTTGAGAAACCTTTCCACCTGTTTCTTACAGTAGATAAAAGACCAGCTTTGGGGGTTCTGACCCAAGTCTGCAGGGGTCAAAGGAGACCTGTGGCCTTCCTTTCCAAAATCCTGGATCCCGTCTCCAGGGGATGGCCCGCATGTGTTCCAGCTGTGGCGACCACCGCTCTCCTGGTAGAAGAGAGCAGGAAGCTGACCTTCAGGGGAGCCTTGGTCGTTAGCACCCCTCCTCAGGTCAGAACAATTCTGTCTGAGAAAGAGGGAAGGTGGTTCACTGACTCCGATTTCTGAAGTATGAGGCTATCCTAGTGGGAAAAATGACTTCGTGTTGACAGTAGACCACAGCTTGAACCCCGCCTCCTTCCTTTTTAAGGGACCTGAGCCAAGGGAGGCTCCTGAGGCTGATGGTTTAGATATGACTGAGTATCAGACCCGAGTCTGGTCTGACCTCAGGCAGCCTCCCCTGCACTGGGGAAAAAAAATGTGCATAGATGGATCCTCCAGGGTCCTAGAAGGAAGGAGGCACAATGGCTATGCAATTGTAATGGACTAACTTGCGAGGTGAAAGAAACTGGCTGATTGCCCGATGACCGTTCAGCTCAAACTTGCAAATGGTATGCAATAATTCAAGCCCTCCAGTTATTAGAGAAGAGGATGGTACAGTCTACACCGACTCTAAGTGTGCCTTTGGGAAAATTTGGGAAGAGAGGGGATTGATTAGCAGCAAAGGAGAAGGACTAGTACGTGGGCAAATAATAAAACAAGTGTCTGGCCCAGGGAAATGTGAGTGGTACATGTAAACAGACACCAGAAAGGTCATACATTTGAAGCAAAGGGCAGCAGGTTAGCAGATGAGGAGGCTAGGGAAAACTCCTTTAGTCCCCCTTTGAAGTTGATGGTCCTGATACCCCCATTCCCGAAGAGCTTGGGGTCCCCACATTCTCTGAAAAGGAGGTGAAAGAGCTGGAGCAGTTAGGAGTGACCCTGGATGATCAAGGGAGGTGGCTTCTCCTGGATGACAGGCAAATGTAGAATAAGCGAAAAATGAGAGGCATTCTAGCAGTCTTACACCAAGGGAGTCATTGCAGGGACAGGCCTTGTGTGACCTGGTTCTTAAGTATTTTGGATGTGTGGGTATTTTTACCACAGCTAAACAATTAAATGAATGGTGTATAGTTTGCCAAAAGGTCGGTAAGAAAGTCATGAGGAAGCAAGAACAAGGGGGATGGGAGCCAGCCTCAGGCCACTCCAGAGCATTCAGGTTGTTTACACTGAAATGCCCCCAATGATTCCACTAAAGTATGTTCTGGTTATTGCAGATCATCTGACAGGATGGGTGGAGGCACATCCTCTGCTCTCAGTTACAGCATCAGGGACTTCTAAAATTATACTTGAATAATTACTCGCTATGGTTATGGGTGAGTGGAGAATATAGACTCAGATAATGGTAGGCACTTTACCTCCCATGTACTCCAGAATATTATGGGAAGCCTGGGTGTCACATGGAGCTTCCATACACCTTGGCACCCGCCGTCCTCAGGGAGAGTGGAGAGAATGAATCCAACCTTGAAAAAGCATCTTTCTAAGCTGGTCCTAGAAATGAAGTTGCCCTGGATTCAGTGCTTACCCAGAGTGCTATTGAGGATTGGAACTGCCCCTAGGGAAGAACTGGGAAGCTCTCCTTATGAAGTGCTTTCTGCATTGCCTTTTCCTCGAAGGACTGGAGAACTTCCTTCCTTAGACTGGAAGGATCTCTTCCTTAAGAATTATATACTGGCTTTGTCCTCTACTTTGTCATCCCTCAGGCATCGTGGTTTTCTGGCCCAGACCCTGCCTCTAGAAGTCGCTGTCCATCAACACCAACCTGGCAGTTGGGTCCTAATCAAGTCATGGAAGGAGTCCAAACTTCAGCCAACCTGGGAAGAATGCTACAAAATTTTGTTGACAAATGAAACTGCAATGTGTATAGCAGAAAGAAGCTGGACCCCTTGCACCCGAGTAAAAGGACCAGTGCCCAAACCGGAAGGTAAGTACCCAACAACACCGTCTGAGTCCTGGGAAAGAACTCCAACCTCAGACCCCTTAAGGATCACTCTGAAAAGAATAGTTGGGGGCATATCAGAAAGGGGGAGGGACCGGTTGGCTCCTGAACCAGTGAGCTTTGCGGGAAGGTACCCCTCCACTTGAACGTACCTTATAGAGGGCAGGCTATTACCCATAACCACTTCACCTAGTGCCTCAGGAGGCTGACAGATGAAGGGTTTAAAGCTCAGTCTGAGAGCGAGAATAATTACACTGACTACGACGTTCCAGGTTTGGGTTGCGACGAGGCCCGTTTCATTGATAATAAATGTAACCGAAGGCCTAGAGTCCCAGACTGTGCAGTTGGACACCTGCCAAGTGATAATATGTAGGGATTTAGGACATCAGTGGTGGCTGAGTGGGCAAAATAAATATCTATACCTGGAGTCACTGAGAGCTTATCTCAACCTCCCTCCTTGTGTGGTGGACTACCAAGTGCAAGGGCTGGACCACCAGGAACGGAGGAGGCCACCCTCACTGGAAACAGCTGGAGGACAAGCAGCCTTTTATAAAGGGAATACCCACCAGACTGCAAAACCACCACTCTAACCCGGTAGTAATACCATTAGAAAGGCAGACCAATTC
This sequence comes from Dasypus novemcinctus, assembly GCF_030445035.2. NCBI lineage: Eukaryota > Metazoa > Chordata > Mammalia > Cingulata > Dasypodidae > Dasypus > Dasypus novemcinctus. The sequence goes on from NC_080679.1 coordinate 2,274,279, forward strand.
ACCAAAACAACCGTTTTATTCTTCCCCTGATAGAGACCATGGCATGTGGGTGGACGTTACAGATGAAGATCCTCTGGGGAGGTTCTGTATTCGAGTCCTTCCTCCCTGTGTAGCTATGACATCAACAACACCTGCTCCAGCTCACCCTTCAGAAGAACCAAGGGAAAACCCACCAAAGGGCAGTTCCCTGATGCAGAAGGATCCCAAAGCACTCAGGATACTTAAGGCAGGGGATTCAAAGCAGAAATAGAGACAAGATATGGAGATGCAAATACCTGGGTAGAATGGGTCAAACATATAGTCGAGAGTCTGAACAAAAGCAACTGTTATGCTTGTGCCACAGGCTGGTCCACTGCTCCATATCGTGCCTGTTCCATTAGCTATGGAAGAACATGAATGGGAGCTTAAGGCATGGTGCTCCTCTTCCAGAATGCCACTCCTAGTGAGAATTATGTTACGTTGTCCGCTCTCTTCCCTCCTGTAAAAAGGGAAAGAACAAAGCTGTGCCGGCTTCCCGCCTTGGTCCAGGAAGTCCCTCTGCCTGTCTCTCTAGATGGGGAACGGGGCTCCAGGACCTTGGGACCTTGGCCTTGTGTACACAATATGGAATGTGAGTGAGGATAGTGCTGGCCATTTCTCCAGTTTGGCCATTACCCTGGCAGACCGTTGGTGGTACTGTGGAAAGGGTATCCTCCGAGCAGTGTTACCTGAGAAGGGGGGAGGAGCCTGTGCTCTGGTTCAACTGGCCATCCCATTTACCCTGGCATTTGAAAAAGAGGAGGAAACACAAAACCAGGGAAAGAGAAAGGAAAGGAGTTTACCTGGTTCCTTTGATGACTGAATTTATCTAGATAGTCTAGGAGTTCCCTGGGGAGCCCTAGTTGAGTTTAAAGCTAGAAACCAGGTACCTGAGGGATTTGAGTCCTTCTTCTTCATTGAGTCCCCATTAACAAAAATGTGGGTTGGATTAACTATATATATTATCATCAACACAGATTTATCAATTACACTAGGGATGCAGTTAAGAGAGTAGCAGAACAGTTGGATGCTCCTAGTCAAATGGCCTGGGAAAATAGGACAGCCGTAGACATGACGCTAGGAGAAAAATGAGGCATCTGTATCATGATTGGAGGTAGTTGCTGTAACTTCATCCCCAATAATACAGTCCCAGACAGGACTATCGCCAAAGCCTTGTAAGGCTTAACAGCCTTATCTGAAGAGTTAGCAGAAAATTCTGGCATTGACAACCCACTCATGGGATGGTTAGAGCTGATTTGGAGAATGGAAAGGAGTGGCACTGTCTGTCCTGATGTCCCTTATCATCAAGGCTGAGGTACTCACCGCAGTTGGATGTTGCATCATCCCATGTGCCCAAGCTTTAGCTCAAAAACTCTTTGAAATGGCCCAAACCAGACAGATGCCCATACAGTAGAAGCAAAACAACTTATACCCCCTTAAAGAGGAAGACCTGTACGATAAAGAATGTGCGGAAGTTCTTATCAGATTTGAGAAACTAAATTGTGAAAACTAAAAAGAGTCTGAAAGAAAGAGGGGAGATCTGTAAGGAAAGGGTGAAGTTTGGCTTTCACATGAAGGTAAACCTGAAGCTGTCTCTGCCGTTGAAGGAGAGGGGAGAGGGGCTCTTGTGGCTTTGGCACCAAAGTTTGAAAGTGGCACCAAAATGAAGATGGCACCAAATGTAGGCAGTGCCAAATTCAAAAGTGGAGCCAGGTTTGAAAGTGGTGCCAAACTGCCATAATGTATGGAATGGGAGCGGCGGCTCAGAGAGGGAACCCCGTAATTTAGCTAGACCTCTCAGATCGGCTGTAACCCCTGAAGAACCCAATCAATGGGGAAGTGGGGAGGCACCTTGTGCTCGGTTTAGGGGATAAATGTTGTTTCTTGTTTGGCACACCGGCCATTTTACCCAGCTTACACATCCATTCTTGCAAGGTAATTTGTGGAAAACAAAGGCATGCTGTTTCCATGGTAGCAAGTTACTTTCTGACCACTGCGTCATGCTGTCCCTGGAGATGTACGTGCAGGTGGCTAAACTCTCTGGGAAACGTAACATTCCAGCAGAACCCAGACTTGATATCTCAAGTAACCTGGGCAACAAGATTTATGAGTATACTTGTTTCAATAACATAATAGAACATCTTGGGCTTTAGTTACTCTCTTATCCACTGTGCACTGTGTTTTCATTAATGAAGTTATGGGAATAGTTAGCTAGGATAGTTGCTGGTTCCCATGATTGCTTGGGGTATATAAAGAAGCCCCTAACATTAATAAACTTGTCTGATGAGCTTGAGGCTTCAATGCTCGCAGATCCCCTGTTCCCAATCTCTCTTTGTCTTTCATTCCCGATACCTTTTGGGTCCGCGACTCCAACAGTAATTAATAAAATGCTTTTCTCCTCCACAATTGGGTGAGCTTTTCTTCTCTTACAGGTGCAGCTTTCTTTCTAATAATCAGGGCACGCACTGCCTGTTTCCAGGCTACCTGCTCTGGGCTGGCAGCCGGCTCTCCTTGGCCTGGGTCCCTGTGTCACGAGCAGGGCACGTGGCAGCCTCCTGGCCTTGCCTGCTTAGGTGCCGTTGACCTCCAGTTTTTTGCTTCCCGTGGCTTCTCTCCACACCAGTGTTGTCTTCTGCTACTAAAGGGCTCCTGTGCTAGAGAAGACCTGCTCTGATGAACGTCAGCCACACCTCACTGAAGTGGACTCATCCAACTACCCACAGGGGGTCCCTCCCATGGGATGGAGTGAGTGGGAGCACCTGCCCCTCCAGGGCACAAATAGCTCTGAACCCCCGCACAGGTGCGCAGCTCTTACAGCGTGAACAGGACCAGAGGAACCGAAGAAATAGGCTCCCAGTCTTCACGACTGTCATCTAATTCGGGAAGTGGCTCAGGCAACTGACTTCCTTCATGAGTGGGTCAAGTTCAGAGCAACCACCTTAGTGAAAAGAAAGCCAGCCACGGAACCACAGTCGTTCCTCCAGGATGGAGCCACCGCTCTGCGGAGCCAGCTCTTCTCCTCGCCTTCTCTGCGGTCTGATGTTGACCTGCATGTCAGGTTGCCTACAGACTCCATAGCCCGGAAAGAAACAAGGATTCTGTGAGAATCAATTGGTTGTTGGGAATTCCCAATGAAGAGTATTTTATGTTTTATTATAGTTGGTAAAATGTGCTACCCATCCTTTCATCAGTACAAATTATGATAATTGTATAGGCTTATATATGTATAAATGTGAGTTTATGTAATATATATATGTTTCTTTTTTCAAGAACTCTCAGTTAACCATGACCCAGTGCCCACAGCTGCCCTTGGCCTTGGGTTTGCTTGATTCCCTCTCCAGACGCTGCCCCTGGGCTGACTGGAGGCAGGAGCGCTGCCACCTGCCCCTGGGTGCTCCACTGTGCCAGCCAGGAGGCCCAGCCCCAGGACCTGCCCCGCCCCTCCTGCCTGGAGATGTGCGTCTGTGGCCCAGGAGGCCCTGCAGGACCCCCAGCCTCAGTGCCAGCCAGGCCACCCTGGACAGAGTGACCCGATGTCCCCCAGGGCTGTGTGTCCTGACCTCGTCCTCTTCACCCCAGTGCTGCACGAGGACCCCACCCCACCCAGCACGAGCTGCTTGAACAGGAGACCCCGGCCCTGGGAGGACTGATGGGCAGCAGGTCGTGGCCACTGGCACTGGGGGAGGGGGCACTGCAGGCCTCAGGGGCCCCAGGGCTGCCTGGAAGCAGAGGCAGCCAGCGGGGGCATGGGGGATGCCTGGTGGGAGCAAGGGAGGGAGCGAGGAGGCATGGTTTCCTGGGGGGCACAATGGCCAGGCTCTACTCCCATGGGTGGGCAAGGACATGGAGCCCTGGAGGCTGAGGACAGGTGGGGGCAGCGCCTGCTGAACTCCAGGCTCTAGGCCTCCTTCCTAGGGGACTGCACCTGGCCAGGTCCCCTGTGTGCAGCCTGCACCTCCCGCCCCATTGGGAACATGGGCTCAGGGTCTAGATCCTTCCAGGTATGAAGATGGGGAGGGGGGTGCAAGATGTGGCAGGGCCCTGTCCAGGGCACTGTACCCTCCTTGCAGGGGCTCAGAGGCCCAGCATGGGTGGCTCTGCTGGCCCCCAGGCTGTTCTAAGGCTCAACCAGCGCCTGGGCCATGCCCAAAGTCCCCACTCCTAAGTGGGGCGAGGGGCTCTACCAGCACCTTGCTGACGGGTTCAGTTTTGTTTGTTTGGTGGAACATTTCTGAGAACTCGCTGCCTGCAGGGTCATGTGCAGGGACCTGGGTGGGGTGGGGAGTCTGACGAGGAGCACTAGACGGACAGAAGAGAGCACAGCTGGACAAACATGGACAGTGGGAGGGAATCCAGCAGACCACAGCCAGCAGCAATTAAAAAACAGAAAACAAAACAGTAAAAACTCAAGGGAAGGAGGCGGGGCAAGATGGCATTCGAGGGAGTGCACCCTCATCATGTATCCTGCAAAACACCATTTGAGTGGGGACAGAATCCTGCCTGAGTGAGTAGTTTTGGGAACAACAGAGCAGTAGGCGTCTGGACATCGACCTGGAGAGACTGCGACAAAGGGAACTTAGACAACAACCAAGAAATAGAATAAGAAGAACAAAATGTCAAAGAGAAGACTTAACACAACACAAAAACCACACCTAAATAAACCCGGAGACTAGACGGAAAAGCTAAGCAACTGAATAAACCCATCCAGATAACAGGATGAACAGGCAGCATCAAAAACTAAAAACTAAACCAATAATCAGGAAAACATGGACCTATCCAAAGAATAAACTAAAATCCAGGCAAGGAGCAGAACACTGAACAACTAATCAAAGCACTCAAAACATATATCATAGACCAGTTTAATGAAGTGAAGGAAGAGATTAAGGATATTAAGTAAGCACTTGGAGAGCACACAGAAGAAATTGTAAACATAAACAAAAAGATAACGGTGATGAACAGCACAATCCAAGAAATCAAAATTACACTCTCAGCAAACAACAGTAGATTTGAAGAGGCAGAGGAAGGAACTAGTGCTGTGGAGGACAGTACATCTGCGATCAACAGATGGTAGAATTGATTGATAAGAAGATAGAAAAAAATCCATCAGGGACTTAGAGACTTGAATGACAATGCAAAATGCATATATACATGCCTTATAGGCATCCCAGAAGGAGAAGAGAAGGGAAAGGGGACAGAAGGGGTGTTGCAGGAAATAATGGCTAAAAAGTTCCCAAACCTATTGAGGGAGATGGATGTACATGTCCAGGAAGCACAATGCACTCCAAACAGCATAAATCCCAACAGGCCAACCCGAAGACATATACTTGTCAAATTATCCAACACTCAAGACAAAGGGAAAATACTGAAAGCAGAAAGAGAAAAGAGAACGGGAGGCTCCATAAGAGTAAGTGCCGATTTCTCATCTGAAACCATGGAGGCAAGAAAGCAGAGGCACGACATAGTCAAAGTACAAAAGAAAAAATTTCCAACCAAGAGTACTTGATCCAGCAAAGCTAGCATTGAAAAATGATGGAGAGTTCAAAATACGTACAGATAAACAGGAACTAAGAGCATATGCGAACAAGAAGCATGGCCTTCAAGAAATACTAAATGGAGTTCTGCAGGAGGAAAGAAAATAACAGGAAAGACAAACTGTAAGAACTGGAGGAGCGTGTAAGAACAACTAAAAAGACAAAAAGAGAGAGGAAAAAATATGACAAACACAAATCCAAAGAAAATATGGCTAATGTAAGTAATTCCTTGAAAGTAATATCACTGAATGTCAATGGATTAAACTCACCTGTCAAGAGACACAGATTGGGGAATGGATAAGGAAATATGACCCATCTATATGCTGTCTACAAGAAACCTATCTTAGATTCAGGGATTCAAGGAGGTTGAAAATGAACAGCTGGAAAACAATCTTACAGGCAAACAATAAGGAAAAAAGGGCAGAAGTAGCTGTATTAATATCAGACAAAAACTTAAATTGCAAAACTATTGTGAGAGATGAAGATGGACACTACATATCAGTAAAAGGGGTAATCTTTCAAGAAGAAAGAACAATCATAAACATTTATGCCCCTAACAAGGGTACCTTCAAATACGTGAAGCAAATACTGGAAAAACTAAGTGAGGAATAGATGCCTCTACAACTATAGTGGGGGACCTTAGCATACCACTATCACCATTGGACAGAACATCTCAACAGAGAATCAATTATGAAACAAATACTTTGAGCAATATATTTGAGAAGCTGGACTTATTAGACATATACAGAATGTTACACCTCAATACAGCAGGATATACCTTCTTCTCAAGGGCACATGAATCGTTCTCCAAGATAGACCACATGATAGGCCACAGAGAAAGTCTCAAAGAAATCAGAAAGTTTGAAATCATACAAAATAATTTCTCTGACCACACAGTGGAATGAACCTGGAAATCTGCAAAGGCCAGAGACCCAGATTTGGCACCAAGATATGGACAACCACACACTCTTAGACAAACAGTGGGTTAAGGAGAAAATCTCAAAAGAAATCAATAACTACCTTGAAACTAATGAAATTGATAACACAACATATCCAAACTTATGGGATGCAGCAAAAGCAGTACCGAGAGGAAAATTTATAGCAATAAATTCATACATCAAAAAAGAAGAAAGAGCTAAAATTGAACAACTAACTGCACACTTGGAGGAATTAGTAAAAAAACAACAAACTAAACCCAAAGGAAGAAGAAAGAAAGAAACAACAAAGATCAGAGCAGAACTAAATGAAATAGAAAATAAGAAAGCACTTGAAAAAATAAACAAAACCAAGAGCTGGTTCTTTGAGAAGATCAATTAAATTGACAAACCCTTAGCTACACTAACAAAGAAAAAAGAGGGAAGATGCAAATACACAAAATAAGAAATGAGAAAGGCGATATCACCACTGACCCCACAGAAATAAAGACTATCCTAAGAGGATACTTTGAAAAACTATATTCTAACAAAAACAACAATTTAGAGGAAATGGACAAATTCCTAGAAACTCATAAGCAACCTACATTGACAAATGAAGAAATTGACTATCTCAAAAAACCAATCACAAGTAAAGAGAGAATCAGTCATTAAAAACCTAACAACTAAGAAGAGCCCTGGGCCAGATGGCTTCACAGGTGAATTCTACCAAACATTCCAGAAAGAACTAATGCCAACCTTGCTGAAACTCTTCCAAAAAAATCGAAGTGAAAAGAACATTGCCTAACTCATTCTATGAGGTCAACATTACCCTAATACCAAAGCCAAACAAAGACACCAGAAAAAAGGAAAAGTATAGACCACTCTCTCTAATGAACCTGGACATGAAAATCCTCAACAAAATACTTGCTAATCATGTTCAACAACATATTAAACAAATTATCCACAATGACCAAGTGGGTTTAATTACTGGTATGCAAGGATGGTTCAACATAAGAAAATCAATTAATAAATTACATCACATAACTAGAGAAGGAAAAAAATCACATGATCATATCTATAGATGCAGAAAAAGCATTTGACAAAATACTGCACCCTTTTTTGATAAAAACACTGCAAAAGATAAGAAAAGATGGAAACTTTCCTAACATGATAAAGGTATACATGAAAAGCCCACAGCTAACATCATTTACATGGTGAAAACCTGAAACCTTTCCCTCTAAGATCAGGAGGAACAAGACAAGGACGCCCGCTATCACCCCTTCTATTTGACATTGTCTTGAGCACTGAGGCCACAACCAGATATAAAAGGCATCCAAGTTAGAAAGGAAGAAGTCAAAATTTCACTGTTTGCAGATGACATGATCCTATATGTAGAAAGCCCTGAGAAGTCTACAACAAAGCTTCTAGAACTTATATATAAGCTCAGTAACATCACAGATAATAAGATCAATGCACAAAAATCAGTAGCATTTCTGTATACCAATAATGAGCACTCAGAGGAGGAAACCAAGAAACAAATACCATTTATAATAGTAAATAAAAAATCTAATACCTAGGAATAAATTTAACTAATGATGTAAAAGACTTATACACAGAAAACTACACAACACTGTTCAAGGAACTCAAAGAAGACCTAAATAAATGGAAGAATATTCCCTGTTCATGGATAGGAAGACTACATATCATTAAGATGTTCATCCTACCAAAAATGATCTACAAATTCAATGCAATCCCAATAAAAATCAACACCAAATTTTTTTTTAATGAGCTAGAAAAACTAGCTATGAAATTTATTAGGAAAAGAAAGAGGCCCTGAAAAACCAAAGACATACTGAAAAAGGAAAATGAAATTGGTGGAATCACACTACCTGACTTCAAAACATACAGTAAAGCTATAGTAGTGAAAACAGCGTGGTATTGGCACAAGGATAAACACACTGACAAATGCAACCAATCTGAGAGTTCTGATACAGATCCTCATATATACACTCATCAAAAACTGACAAGCCCATCAAGCCCACTCAACTGAGAGAGAATGGCCTCTCCAACAAATAGTGTCTGGAGAATTGGATATCCATATGCGAAAGAATGAGAGAGGATTACCATCTCGCACCTTATAGAAAAATAAACTCAAGACGGATAAAAGACCTAAATATAAGAGCCAAGACCTTAAAGACCTTGGGAAACAGTGTAGGGAAGCATCAACAGGACCTTGTAATAGGAAACGGCTTCATGAAATTCACATCCAAAGCATGAGCAGCAAAAGCACATATACATAAATGGGACCTCCTCAAAATTAAAGCCTTTTGCACCTCAAAGAAGTTTGTCAAGAAAGTGAAAAGACAGCCTACCCAATGGGAGAAAATATTTGGTAACCATGTAAAAGATAGGAGACAAATATCCTGCATATACAAAGAAATCCTGTATCTCAAAAATAAAAAGACAAACAACCCATTAAGAAAAGATCAAGAGATTTGAACAGACACTTCTCCAAAGAAGAAATACAAATGGCTATAAAGCAGATGAAAAGATGTTTCAAATTTCTAGCTATTAGGGAAATGCAAATCAAAATCATGAGATGCCATCTTACTCCCTTAAGAGTGGAAGCTATCAAATAAACAGAAGACAACAAGCGCTGGAGAGGATGCGGAGGAATGGGAACACTCATCCACCACTGGTGGGAATGCAGAAGGATCCAGTCACTCTGGAGGATGTTTTGGTGGTTTCTCAAAAAACTAGCTATAGATTTGCCTTATGACCCAGCAATTCCACTGCTAAGTATATACCTAGAAAAACTGAAAACAAGGACAGAAACCGATATATACACACCAATGTTCATAGCGGCATTATTCACTATTGCCAAAAGCTGGAATCAACCCAAATGCCCATCAACACATGAATGGATAAAGAAAATGTGGTATACTCATACAATGGCATATTAATCAGCTGAAAGAAGCAGTACAGTACAAACATTTGGGATAACATGGATGAATCTTGAGGACCTTATGTTGAGGAAAGCAAGCCAGACATTGAAGGACAAATACTACATGACCTCTCTGATACCAAATAAGCAAACCCGTCTGTCTTAGAGAGCTAGAGACTGGATAATAGACTTACAAGAACTTGGAGGGGGGAGAGAAAGGTTGTGAGGTGATGGCTATGTGGGTGAAATCTATGGTAAAGTGGAGGTAAGTATTTGTACAGGGAAGGGATAAGATGTGGGCATAGGGATAACTTTGTGTGGGGCTTTGCAGGCTTGAGGGGGGCTAGGGTTGGGAGGATTGGTCAGATGGCTTAAGGAACTGGGGGATGGCTGGGGGAACAGTTGAACATGGGAGATTGTCATAGATGTGGTTGAAACTGTAATGCTGAGAAAACTCTTTAGAAAATATTGTAAGGAAGGATTACCTGTTCAAGGTGCTTAAGGGGAGGCATACGGCACAGGGGCAGGCTTCTAGGGAGTGTGTGAGGGCTCATCTTGTCATAGTGTGTTATATCATTGGGTGTAGACCCATACAATGAGTGGGAAGGTGTACCCACATCCTGGGGAGGCCTGATGTTCTGAAATAGAGGGAATTGTGTCTCTCAAGAGAATAGGTGGCTTCCAATGAGGGCGGACGGCTATTATGTAAAACCCTTAGCATTGTTGCAAGTATCTGTGAATCTGGACCTTCAAGCAGGGAAGCTTGGTTGTCACTGTGGGTTCTGAGGGGAGGAGGAAAGAGGAATAGAATAGATGGAAGCAGGGTAACTGGGAGGGCAATGGAAGTGCTCCACAAGATCATGCAATGATGGATATAGGACATGTTAAATTACACCAAAAATGTATAAAAGTCTAAAGGCCAAAATATAAACGATAATGTAAAACATAAGATAAATGAAAATTTAGAAAATTGTACAGTCTAAAATATAAAGCATAAGGTAAACCCAAATGGAACCATGTTTGATAGCTACATGTCAATATCTGTTCATCAGCTGTAGCAAACAGAACATGAACATGTAAAAAAATCATAGCTGGGAAAGTGGGGAAAGGGTTTGATGTTGGATGTATGGAAGTCCCTATATTGTATATGTGACTTTGCTGTGATCTAAAACTTTTCTGAAGACAAAATTTTAAATTAGAAATAAAAGAAAGGATGTAGACACTGAGAAAGAAATGAAAGAAATTGCCTTGCCACTACACATATATATCACCTATTACAGTGATGAAATGCAAAACGTCAAAAACAAAGTTTTATGATATTTTTCACTTTTTTAAAAAAGATTTATTTAAAAATACCGAATGCTTCACGAATTTGCGTGTCATCCTTGCGCAGGGGCCATACTAATCTTCTCTGTATCGTTCCAATTTTAGTATATGTGCTGCCAAAGCGAGCATAATATTTTTCATTTTTTAAAACCCCAATTTATTTTTACTTTGTGTTAGTTTTTCTAAATTAGTATGTATTCTATTTCTAATCTTTAAACCTATCACTACTATTTCATTTTCCTATTAATTGAATTTGGCAATATATTAGGCTTCATTTTTGAGGAAGTTTTGGACCACAAAGGGGTTCAACTATGGCAGGGGAGGAATGCTTGTGTGGGGTGTTATTGATGGGGGACACAGGGTTGGGAGGGAGTTCTCCAGGGCAAGTATATAGTGTACAAAAAAATGTCCAGGTATATGTTGAGTATTTTCATACCATTTACCATTACAATCGACAACTGAGGGCATGCTGAGTTCCTAGCCAGGGGAGCTCTGTCACATTCCCCAATGGAACAGCAATAATCCACTAAGAATAAGAGCAAAGACAAGTGAAGAAGGATGCTCTAGTGATGAGCCCTTGACATTATGACTATGCTCATGAGCCTGTGTGCCTGAAATTTCAACTAGGCCTAGAGCTCCAGGGTGCCTAAGAGTTACCTCCTGAGATCCTCCAGCCCCTCTCTAAACCAAAATCAGCATTTAAGCACATGGGACTTGACTCCCGGGTGTCCCCTGCTCCCACCCTGCCTTTCGCTTCCTTATACTTTGCCCGCCTGTTCCTCGTAACCTCCCTGTATTATGGCCCTTCTCAGCAGCAGTTTGTGCTGCTGCCTCCCTCTGCCCCTCCTCCCAGCCACTGTTATCTTCCCCCTCCCAGCCGATCGCTGTTCTCCCCGCCTCATTTCAACCGCCCTCATCCCGTATCCGCCCCGGCACAACCTCGGAAACAACCCCCTCTGCCATCAATGGCTTACGTCATAAACCGCAGGTCCGCCCTTGCCTCTGCAGCCAATCCTCAGCTGCCCCGCGGACATGCCCCTCCCACAACCTCCCCGCCTCCATGACACTATAAAACCCCATGTACTTCCCGAATAAAATCAGACCTGCGCATAGACCTCGTCTCCGTGGTTTTTCCTCCATCGAACCGCGCGTCCCCCAAGCCTTGAGCCGCCCGCTGCCGCCCCGGTCCGGCCGTGGCGTAGGCCAGATCCCCGGCAGCGACTCGCCTGCAGCAACCTGCCTGCAGTGCCGCAGCGGAGGCCAACACCCGGGAATGAGCCTCTCTGGCACTGAGGGATTACTAACAATAATTAACTGGTGATGCAACTAGAAAAAGACCTTGCATAAAAGGGGGAAATGATAAAGACAAATGAGTATATATGGTTAAGGGTCTTCAAAAACAAGTCAAGAGGTCATCAGAGGGGTTGCGCTTACACACACCTTAGTAGGACCCCAGAGACCGCCAAAGTAGATACAACCCCAGGTACTGATGCTCCTGAGGGCTTTGGAGACACACAGGATCTACAGTCATGGCAGTTGGCTCTGGAGTTCAGTGCCTTGTCAGTGGGCCCTACTTTGGAATTTGTGTTCCTGAGTGTGATGGAGTTGGACTCAGATGTGACCTTTCTACACATGACTCTTTGGTCACTTTTACTGAATCTGTGGTTGGCACTGGGGTTGGTGTATATACAGGAGACTTCAACCTCTGCACTGGCCATGTGCCAGCTGGGCCCTGAGCCTCAGCAGAGTTGCAGTTCCTACTCTCTGATTGTTGAAATTGCACAGGTCGGCTAACAGGGAGGTCAGCCACCACACCAGGGAACCAAGAGTGCCTACAACTCCAAGCAGGAAAATCACATCCATCAACCATGTGAGATCTAAGCCCCCCTGATATAGAGGTGGAGTGGACATCATCATCCCAGGGTCCACAGGATGGAGGAATTAAATATGGAATAGAATAAACTTACTGGTATTCTACTATAGAACTATTGTGACTAGTAATGGAATCAACTGTAGCACTGATGTGGAGAAAGTGGTCATGGTAGCTGCTGAGGGCAGGGAGAGGGAAGAAGAGATGTGATGTGGGGGCATTTTCAGGACTTGGAGTTTTCCTAAATGATATTGCAGGGACAGATGCTGGACATTATATATCTTGCCATAACCCACTAAATGGACCGGGAGAGAGTGTAAACTGCAATATAAACCATTATCCATGTGGTGCAGCCGTTCTCCAAAATGTAGTCACCAAATTCACTGAATGTGCCACAATGAAGAAAGGCTGTTGATGTGGAGGAGTGGGGGTGTGGGGTGTGGGGTATGTTTTAGTGTAACATTTTTTGTGATCTATGTATTTTTTTTTTAAAAGACAATTGAAAAAAAAAACTCTCGGGAAGTAAAGAAAAACTTGGCACTTACTGGCTGCAGCGCCCAAGTCCAGGATCCACCAACTTGGGGTCGTGCGGATCGTGTGGCCTGACGGTCACCCTGTCTCCCAGGAAAGGGGCAGCCCAGGGTTCCAAGTCCCCGTCAGCTGGGCCCATCATCACCCTGACCTTGACCCATTTTACAAGGGGGGAGACAGAAGCTCTGGGACTTGGGCCATTGCCAAGTCAGCAGCAGCAAGAGAGGGAGGGAATCGAGGACCTTGCTGGGAATCCCCCGCAGAGCTGGCAGGGGCTGGAGGGAGCCGGGCTGGGGGGCCTCTGGGGGTCTCTGGCAGCTGGTCCTGGGCTCTTGGCCCCTCAGGCAGCTCAGGTGGGAACCAGGGCCCTGAGGGTGCAGGGCGGGGCCTGGGGGAGAGGAAAGGGCGGAGCCAGAGCTGGGAGGGGCAGGCCCACCCTCCCCAGGGGCTGCAGGGGTGCAGGTTGAGGGGCAGGGTCCCAAGCCCCCCTCGCCTCCAGCCTCCCTGAGCCCCTTGTCCTGCCAGCGCCCATCAGAATGGCACCAGGGGCACGTGCACAGCTCCCGGGTTGGGAGTGAGGACTGGAGCTGGGCAGAGGGCGACGGCCTGCCCGTGGGGCCAGAGGAGCGTCCCCCAGGCCTGTCCTGACCACCGCCTGCCGGTCAGCTCCGGAGCAGCCAAGGGGATTCCAGGAGGATCCCGCTGTGCCCACCCCACCAGCTCCCCGACATCTCGGGCGCTGCAGGGCGCTGAGGAGGGACCAGCCCCACGCTCGGGTCCTGCCCTCATGGGAGCCGTTGCTCTGCCTGTACGTGGTGCCCACGTGCATGTGAGTGTGAGAGGGCACCGTGTGCAGGGGCGTGCGCAGGTGTGCATGCCCGTGTGCACTGGTGCGTGCGTGGGAACCTGCATGGCCTCTGTGTATTTATGTGCCTGTGCAGGAGGGGTGCACACCTGCGTGCTGTGCTCACACGCCCCACGCATGCCCAGCCATGCGTGTCCATGCGCATTGAGGCGCGTGTGTATGTGCAGGTGCTTGTTATGTGTGTGTGTTTATGTGTCGTGTGTGTTGTGGACCTGAGTGTGTGCGAGCCTGTCTGCACATCTACTGTGTGCCTGTGCATGCACGTGTGTGTGCTTGTGCATGCCTGTGCATGCGTGTGTGTGCGTGCATACGTCTGGCATGTGAGGAGTGTAGGGGAAGGCACACGAGGTTTTGGATTCCCTGAAAGCAGACCTCGTGCCGTCTTCTCGGGCCAGGTGTCCCCTCAGAAGGGCGCCCCAGGGAGGAGGGTGCAGGGGGGGACCAGGGCGTCTACGCGGGGCGAAGGATGAGGGACCGTCCATGAAGGGGGTGGGGCTCGCATTGGGGGACCCTGAGACCCCAGGACTGGGTGCGACCTGGTTCTCTCTGTGCTCTGGCCCACGGCTGAGGGTCCGGGGTGTGGCTCGCGGCCTTGGGGCTGATGGCAGTGGTGGCAGCAGGCCCCGAGTCGAGGCTGAGCTCACGGGGAACCCTCCTCGAGGCCGTGGCCAGAGGCAGAGACGGCCTGCCCGGGAGTGGACAGGGCCCCGAGGCGCCTGCCCGGCGGGGAGGTTTGGGGGCGGGGCTGGCCCGGAGCCCAGGCTGGGCGAGGGGAGCACCACGGAGGCCGGCAGGAGGAAGGGGCTTCCCCCGCGTCCACTCCACCCCGCGGCCTCGGCCGGCCACACGGGCAGGTGCAGGCAGGTGGCGCCGTCCTCCTGTGCCCGAGCACGGCCCTGCCCTCCAGGCGGCTCCCACTGGGGGTGTGGGGTAAGGCCAGAGGGCAGCAGGGACACCGGCAGGACCACGGCCGTGGAGGACCCGCCGGACACGCACCCCAGGGCACACACAAGGACACACAGAGATGGAGGAGCACACGCTCGCAAGACCACAGAGGGGACAGAAAGCAAACGAGCAAGGACACAACAGACACACGGTCACTCAAGCACACACACACACACACACACGGTCACACGACACAGGCTCACAACCCGCAGTCCCCCTGCTCTTCCGGGAGCGGGGAGGAGCTTGGCCTCCGAGGCAGGGCTGGGACCGGGAGCTGCCCAGGAAAGGAAAGTGAAAGTGGAAGGGCCGCCAGGACCAGCCCTGCCCAGCCTCCCCCCGCCCGGGCGCTGCCTGCTCCGCTCCCAGGGCCAGCGGCAGCTCCTGCCCCAGCGCAGCCTCGCCGCCCGGAGCGCCTGTGTGACTGTCCGTCAGTCCAGCTTCAGAGGGGGAAGATGTTGTACCAGGTGGTGGTGCATGGTCTCAGGGGCCGGGACGTGGTGGTGGACGTGGCCAAAGCTGAGGACGAATTCAAGCAAATGACAGTGAAGCAGTTGATGAACTTGGTGGCCCAGAAAATGTTAAAATCAGGTGATCAGGGGGGCGGGGTGGGACAGGGGGGGCGTCCAGGGGCTGGGGGCAGGGTGCGCCCTGGGTCAGCTTCCATGCTGTGGGTGGCCCGAGGCTCCGTGGGTGCTGGGCGGCCTCCTTCCTGGGCGCCTGGAGCTGGGCCGATGGCCAGGTGGGCTGGTCGCCCTCGGCAGAGGCCCCTCCCTGACGTGACGGCGTCCAGAGCCGCTGTCGCCCCTTCCTCCACCTCCCCTCCTGCTGGCCTCCTCCTGCCCCCAAAGCCAGGTAGGCGTGGGTGTGGCCTCCTGCTGGGCCAGGTGCAGGCTGCAGGGGCGCTCAGCTCTCACCTGGGACAGGCTCCAGGGGGGCTGGGCGCCCGGACCCTCACGATCTTGGGAAGATGATCTCTCCTCTGCCACCTCCTCCACCAGAAGCCCCCACCCCTGTCTTGGGGACGGCAGCCAGGTGACCCCAACTCCACTCTGAGATCTGGGGACCCAGTCCCAGGCTAACCCCACCCCAAGGCCCAGGGATACCCCACCCACAACTTCTGTGGCATAGGCCTAGGTTGACCCTTGACCCTGACATCCGGGTGCTCAGGCCCAGGCTGACCCTCCCACCTGCCCGCAGAGTCTTCGGAGTTCACACTGATGTTTGCCAACCAACGTCTGGAGCCAGAGAAGACCCTGAAGTACTATCAGATCAGGAACAAGTCCACCCTCCTCATGGTGGTCAAGCTGCCCGGTGGGGCCTGAGACCACAGCAAGGGCTCCGGAGCCTTGACGGGATCCAAGGGCTCCTCTCCCTGGACAGGTCAGCTGCCTTCAGGACAATGGATGAGCGACCTCCTGGGTTTTCTCCAACAGGGAAGAGAGGGGGGTTGGGGCAATAAATATTCCTCAAGTCGCAGCCTTGGCTACGCCTTTTTGTCTTGCAGATGGGGGAGCACTATCCTGGAATGGGGGAGCATTACCCCGGGGTGGAGCGAACACTGCAGTGTATTGAGAGCCTGCCCAGGTGTTGGGGGGCCCCAGCAAAGTAGGCCCCCCTAGTGGTCGACAGGCCTTGGGAGCTCAGGCTCACACAGGAAGCCCTGGCTGCGCCTCTCCCAAGCCCCGGGCCTGTGTGCGGTTCACTGCTGGGGGCCCAGTGCCCTGTCCCACAGAACCACTGGGCAGGTGGATCGGGACCCCCACCCCCCAGGGCATCTCCTTCCCAGGGTGCTGGGCCTCCTTTCCCAGCTGAGGGCAGAGAGCAACACCTGCAGGTGTCCAGGGCCCCAGGCCCCTTCCCTGGGCTGGCACCTGCACCCAGAGCTCCCCCTTCAGGCATGGGGGCACAAGGCTCAACCTTGGGGTGGTGGCAGGACCTGAGCTGAGCTGTGGGCCCTGGGCTGCAGGTGACGTGGGTTCTCCTGCACCGTTAGGGGCCAGCACAGGGAGGGTCTCCTGGGGGCAGGCCCTGAAGGGTGGGCAGAGGGGCACAGGGACCCTCTCCTGGCACAGGGACCCTCCCCTGGCCCAGCTCCCTGAGGGCATTGTCGTGCAGGGCAGACCCCCAGGGCTGCCTCCGCCTGACCCGTCCACCCCGACCTTGGCAGACAGTCCCTTAAAGAGGTCCCTGGACGTGGCTCGGCCTCCTTGGACCTGCTCTCCCGCCACCCCCTTGGCTGCACCCTAACTTGGTCCTGGGTGGTTTCCTCTCTGTGGGGCTGGTCACTTCCTAGAAGACCCACTCCTGCCCTGAGCCTCTGACCTCGGGGTGGTGAGCAGCCTCCGGGTGTGAGCAGTGGATGTGAGACCCTGCCCAGGACAGCCTGCTGGGGTCCCAGATGGGGGCGGGACCTCAGGGGAGGGCGGAGCTGGGGGCAGGCAGCGAGGTCCACATAAGGGACACCTGCCCTACCCGCCAGTCTCCCATCACTGACCTCAGGCAGGAGAGCCCCTGACACCCCACAGGCCCCAGAGAGGTCTGGCTGGGACACTGGCCATGGCCACCTGCAGGCCCTTGGGGGGCGCTGACCTCCAGCTCCAGGAAGCCACGGGAGACCCTGGGCCCCCATCCGTCACGGGGTGGGTGGGAGGGGGTGCATGGAGGGTTCCAGGGGGAGAGGGGCGCTCAGGAGGGTGGGCGGAGACAGTGGGGGGGATTGGGGCCTGTGCAGGGCCGTGGGGAGTGCTAAGCAGAGTGTTCTGAGAGCCGTAGGGGGCGCATGTGGGGGCTGCGGGTGGCTGTGCCTGGCTGAGCAGGGCCTGCGGGGCTGTGTGGGGGCTGTGGGGCCCTGAGGGGCCACCATGGGGCTTTGGACAGCAATGGAGCTGACCCCTGGGACCAGGACGACTGGCAGGTGTCCTCCCTCCTGCTCCCCGGGTCTCCCCATCAGCTCTCCAGTGCCCCCCGCCCCCAGCCCCTCCTTGCTGATCCTGGATTTGGGTGGGAGGCAAAAACAGGCTGCCTTGGTTTATTGTTTCTTTGTAGCCTGAAAGGAAATGTTATCCAGGGACAATCTTAGGGGATTTCCCAGCAGAATGTGTGGGCAGGGACTGACGCTGCCCTGAGGGGCAGAGCGGGGAAACCCTCTGCCCTCTCCCAGACCCCACACCCGGCTCCACTGCGAGCTGTCCTCACTGCCCTCAAGGGGCAAACCTCAGCCCTAAGCTCTCAGGCACAATGGCTCATCTCTCCTGGGAGCCATGTTCTTTCTGCCACATGGCAGGATAGAAAAGGACAGAGCTCTCTCTTTCTGTGTCTGTCTGTCTGAGTCCATTTGTATCAGACCCAGAAGGGTTTGAAGGCCCAGCCTGAGTAAGCCACTGACATGGTCAAATCAAAAGCCTAATCTCACATGTAATCTAATCAAAGTCACTCAGCTGGACTTAATGCAGTCAAAGGGTAGCACGCCCCGGGGAATTGTTTAGTTGACAAACATAATCTTTCCCTTTCTGAGATTCATAAAATAATTTCAACCTGCCACACTGCGTGAGGGCTGTGTTCTCGGTGATCCCACATCCCTGAAAGTATCAAAAGCTTTGGTACTCAGAAGTACTAAAGTCTTGGTACTCCGATTAGAGTACTTTGGTGAAAGATTTCCAGCGGATTTTGAACAGGACAGATATGAGCATGAAGCTCTTCTATGAGACTCGGAAGTGTTTCTGCAGAGGCCCTTGTTCTCCTGCCCCTTCTGGAACCTTGAGCACAAGCTGAGTCAAGTACACAGAAAATATGTCTTGGTGAAACAAGGAGACAAAGATAAAGGCAAAATTCTCAGACCTCCAGGCAAAAACACCAAGGCACTTGGGAAGGAAACAAAATCAGGCAGGCTTCAAACTTTATTACCACAATATAAAAGCAAGAAAAAAGAGGAGTGACATTTTTAAGGAAAATTTATGAAGAAAGCACGAGCCCAGAATTTATATACAGACAAAAGACAAGGTTCTGGAGAAACAGGACATTAAGCATGCAGGAACTTGGGATGGTCATCCAGGGGATAAGATTGAACAAAGGGGGTGGCTGGGCAACCTACCAAAAGGATGGATGTTGAGTAGAGGACATTATTAGTGGTAGAAGCAAGACTGTAAGAAGTGTGGGTATAAACTCGGGAGGGCAGGAAGGGAATGGTTTGTGTTCTGACAGAGGAGAAATGACAAGGTTCAAAGACTGGAGGAGAATGAAGAGAGAAAAGCGTGAAGTGGATTCAACTATTTGTTGCTGAAGTCGGGGCATGATGGATTCCTCTAGATTCTTGCCTATGTTACATAAAAGAATATAAGAACATGCCAGTTTATTTAGGCCAGTAAAAAGAATTTATTGAAGAATGGGAGAAAAGAACAGAATGGGAGAAAAGAATAGCGTTTATTGAGAAATGGGAGAACAGAACAAAATTATGCATCTAAGGTACAGATGAGGGCTCCTCCCGGCAGGGAGAGCGTTTGGGCTTGTGGGCCTACCCTTATGAGCCATTATTCGCTCCTCCCCTTCCTAACATGGAGAAAGGGCCCCAGCTGCTCGCTCTTCTGATTGTTTACCCCACCTGCCAGTTTTCAGGGGCCAATGGTGAGGCCATTTGAAGGTATCCAGGCTTCCCCTTGACCCCAAATGGGACCTCGTTGAAATGGGATCTTGTGGCCAGGTCTCACCAGCTTTATTTCTTGGCATCTGGATCAGGTTTCATGGCCACTCGTGGCCATGTTTTCGGCCAGGTCTCAGCTGTGGTTCAGCTGTCTTTCCTTTCCCGAAACTAACCTGCCTCATTGCCACAGAGGTGATAGCGAAAGGAAATCATTTACATAAAGGGCTAAATAAAGAAAGGCTGCCTGAGGACATTACATCATGTTATCAGTGCAAAGGTAATGAAGGACCCGAAAATAATACAAATTGTCCAAAATTACAAAAATAATTCAAATACCTTATGGTGAAAGAAATTCAGTAAATATCATGTAATATGCAGAGAAGATAACATAAAATCCCACGCAGAGTTGAGACCAAATATATCAATCATGACAATAAGTGTAAATGGACGTGACTCACCGGCTTAAAAAAACACTACTTTTAGATTGACTCACAAAGCATTATTCAACTCTTTATATATTTACCTAGCTCTATTGATATATAGGAGAAAGCAGAAAGGCTAAAATAAAGAAATAATAATGCAGCAGGGGTGGTCATCCTGATATCAAACAAGGTAGACTCCATGCCCAAATGTACAAAATGTGAGAAGATGAATTTATAATGTCAAAGGCCATGATTTAAGATGAAGGTATAATAGTTGGGAATATCTCTGCACCTAATAACTCCACAGCCACCATCACATAGCAGAGATGCAAAGAGAAATAGAACCATTCAAATTACAAACCGTTCTCAGTCTAAGATAGGCCAAATGAAAAAATATAAGCAAGGACACAGAATACTTAATCAACACATCCAAATAAAATAGACTGTAAGGATATATTTTAAACTCTAAAACATGGTAATAGGGAATATTGCCAAGTAGACTTGCAACAGTCCTGATATATGACCATATTAAAGATCATAAAGGAAATCTCATACAGTAGCAGTTTGATATTATTGAGGAATTCCAAAAAGAAATACTGGATTATGTTTGTAAGCTGATCTTTTCCTCCAGGCATATTAGATTATACTGGATTCATAGGTTTACTTGATTAAGTAATTATGTAAACCTTTTGTGCCAGTAGGGCATTGAGTCCCCACGGGGTGGGCGGGGACTCACAGATAAAAGGCATGGCAAAGGGCAGAGTTAAGGGTTCTTAATGTTGGAGTTTGACGCTAAAGTCTCAAGCTGGAGGCACGGGAAAGAGACAGAGCCATTCACCTGAGAGGCTACAGCTGCCCTTGTGGAGAAAACAGAGGAGCTGAGCCCAGAGGAACCCAGGAAGCCTGAGCCCTGGCAAATGTCGGCAGCCATCTTGCTCCACCATGTGGAATAGACTTTGGGGAGGGAAGTAACTTATGCCTTATGGCCTGGTATCTGTAAGCTCTACCCCAAACAAATACCCTCTATAACAAACAACCAACCAATTCTGGTATTTTGCATCAGCACCCCTTTGGCTGACTAATACACAAAGCCATTTTCTAGTCACAACTCAATGATAATAGAAATTAAGCCTCTTTTTAAAAAATGTCCTTCTACCTGGGTATTTAAAACACAGGGAAGCAGACTTGGCCCAATGGTTAGGGCGTCCGCCTACCACATGGGAGGTCCGCGGTTCAAACCCCGGGCCTCCTGACCCATGTGGTGAGCTGGCCCACACTGCCACACAGGGGTGTTCCCTGCATAGGGGAGCCCCACGTGCAAGGAGTGCACCCCGTAAGGAGAGCCGCCCAGCACAAAAGAAAGTGCAGCCTGCCCAGGAATGGCGCCGCCCACACACCGAGCAAAAAGAAACACAGATTCCTGGTGCCACTGATAAGGATAGAAGCGGTCACAGAAGAACACACAGCAAATGAACACAGAGAGCAGACAACTGGGGGTGGGGGGGTAAGAAATAAATGAAAAAATAAAACTTTAAAAAAAAAACAAAAGAAAACACACATACCACACATAGTCATCTGAAATCAAAATTACAAAAGTTATTTGGAATTTACACAAATTGCCATTGAAAACACTGCGTATCAGGGTGTAATAAAGAAGTAATCAGGGAAAAACTAGTGGCTTTCCGTATTTACATCAATAAAGATGGAAAGGATGAAAGGAAAAAAATATTCACCAAAAACTAAGAAAAGAATAACAATATTAACTAAATGAAAGAAGAAAAAATAAAAGAAGAAATTAATAATCTTGCTCATCTGCTGCTCTGAGGGCAGCTGTCCTGTCTGAGAGGAGGTGCCCTTGGGTCCCTGTCATGGCTCCGGAGCCCTCACTGTGGCCTCAGGCCCCACCGGGCAGCTGGACCACTGTAGCAGTTTAATACTGATGAATTCCAAAAAGAAATACTGGATAATGCTTGTAATTTGATCTTTACCTGGGCATGATTGAGTTATGATTAGGGCGTTGAGATAAAAGGCATGGCAAAGGACAGAGTTGAAGGTTACTGATGTTGGAGTTTGATGCTGAAGCTTAAGCTGGAGCCCTGGGAAGTAAGCTCACAGAGAAAGAAGTCAGCCCCAGGAAGAGAGCAACCCTGAGCCCAGGAAGAAGCAATCCCTAGGAGGAAAGGAACCTTGAACCCAGAGAAAAGCAAGACCCTGGAACGTAGGAACCCAGGAAGCCTGAACCCTGGCAGACGTCGGCAGCCATCTTGCTCCAATACGTGAAAATAGACTTTGGTGAGGGAAGTAGCTTATGCCTTATGGCCTGCTATCTGTAAGCTCCTACCCCAAATAAATACCCTTTATAAAAACCAACCAATGTCTGGTATTTTGCATCAGCACCCCTTGGCTGACTAGCACAGCCACCATGAGGAGGGTGGACTTGCTCCTGATCTCATAGTACTTCAGGGTCTTCTCTGGCTCCAGACGTCGGCTGGCAAACATCAGTGTCAAGACCTTAGACTCTGGGTACAGGGAGGTGGTCAGCCTGGGCCTGGGGCCTTGGATGTCATGGACAAGGATCAGCCTGGGCCTGGGTCCCCAGAACTTAAGGGTTGGGATGTCAGCCTAGACTGGGTCCCTGGATCTCAGGGGTTGGGGTGTCAGCCTAGACTGGTCTCTGAGCCTTGCGGGGGGTGGGGAGGGTTAGCCTGGGCCTGGATCCCCGGATCTCAGAGTGGAGTTGGGGTCACCTGGCTGCTGTCCCCAGGACACGGGGTGGGGACTTCTGGTGGAGGAGGCGGCAGAGGACAGATCATCTTCCCAAGACCGTGAGGGTCCGGGCGCCCAGCCCCCCTGGAGCCTGTCCCAGGTGAGAGCTGAGCGCCCCTGCAGCCTGCACCTGGCCCAGCAGGAGGCCACACCCACGCCCACCTGGCTTTGGGGGCAGGAGGAGGCCAGCAGGAGGGGAGGCTGGAGGAAGGGGTGACAGCGGCTCCAGACACCGTCATGTCAGGGAGGGGCCTCTGCCGAGGGCGACCAGCCCACCTGGCCATCAGCCCAGCTCCAGGTGCCCAGGAAGGAGGCTGCCCAGCACCCACGGAGCCTCGGGCCACGCAATGTGGACCCCACACTTAAGACTGTGTTTCGACCTCACTGGGAACAGAGGGGGAGGGGCTGGCGGTGCTTGTAGCCATTTTGCACTGTCTATGAATTCCCAAAGTAGATGTTGCATTACGTGTGTAAACTGGTCTGTTCCCCTGAGCGTGACTGAATTACGGTTAGGGCTTTGGGCCCCGTCAGTAGGACGTGGAGGCTCCTCCCCCACTTGGTGGGCCGGGACTCACAGAGAAAAAAGACATGGGAAAGGGCAGACTTGAACATCTTAATGCTGGAGCCCCAGGAAGTAAACACACAGAGAAGCAGATGAAAGAGAAGAGAGAGAGAAAGGCTCCACTAGACGAGGCAGAGGCCCAGCAAAGAGGGACAAGCCCTTCGCCTGGCAGTTGACAGCTGAGCTTGTGGAGAGAGTGGAGCGGCCGAGCCCGGAGAAGAACGAGCCCGGAGAGAGACGAGGCGCGTCCCAGGCTGTGGTTGCGATGGAAGGAGCTGGGGCCACGGGCCCGTGGGGGACAGCCGGGCCCTCGCAGACGTCGCCTGCCATCTGGTGCCAACACGGGGCCACAGACTCTGGGTGAGGGGTACCTCTTACGGTTTCTTGACTTGGACTCCTTAGGGCCTTGTGACTGGAAGCTTCTACCCCAAATAAAGACCCTTTACAACAGCCAACGGATTCCCGGTACTTGGCATCAGCACCCCATTGGCTGGCTAACAGGGTGGTGGTGGATGCCGATGGCTTCGCCTCGCTCATGACAGCTCCCGGGCAGTCACTCGCCGGTGGGACAGGGTTGCTGGGTGACCTGACCCTAGTGGCCTGCAGAGGAGGGCTGGCCTGGCCTCTGGACACCAACCGGGGCCTCCAGCTGCGGTTTTCTTCTCCAGGTTGCCGCGTGTGAGCAGGGCTCTTCAGGTGCCAGGACTGGGCGCAGGGACCTAAGAGCCTGGGGAGGGGGCAGGAGGGGGAGGAAGGGTCCCGTCCCACAGGCCCCACGACAGGAAGCAGGGCCAGGCTCTCAATAGGCTTTCAGGACCCAGGGCCCATCACCTCCACCCTCACTTCCAACCTGGGAGCTGTGCACCTGCCCAGGGGCCATTCTGATGGGCGCTGGCAGGACAAGGGGCTCAGGGAGGCTGGAGGCGAGGGGGGCTGGCCAGGACCTGCCCCTCCTCCTGCACCCCTGCAGCCCCTGGGGAGGGTGGGCCTGCCCCTCCCAGCTCTGGCTCCGCCCCTTCCCCTCCCAGGCCCCGCCCTGCACCCGCAGGGCCCTGGTTCCCACCTGAGCTGCCCCAGGGGTCAGGAGCCAGGACCAGCTGCCAGAGGCCACAGTGGCCCTGAGCAGGGACCCCGACCTGCCCCTCCCCGCCTCGGAGGAGATGGCCCCGGCCCAGCCCACGACCCTCTGGGAGTTAAAACCCGGACCTGCGTCTGCACGTCTGTCCTGCCCCAGGCAAATCTGCACAAACGTGTGCCGAGACCTGCCAACGTGTCCATCTGTCCGCTTATCTGTGTGTCCGTGAACCCATCTCCCTATCGTCATCACCACCACCCACCACCCATGTAGGAGCCCGTGTGCCCACCCTCCTCCCACCTGCCCATCCATCCCTCCACCCTCCCCTGTCCAGCCCCTGCCAGCATCCTGCACCTGCAGCCAGGAGTCTGCGCCTCTGCAGGGCCGTCCACTGAGTGAGCAGCCCCGGGACCCTGTTCACCCAACAACCACGACTGTGCCCTCCCGCCCACACCCAGGCCCGGCTCCCAGGAGGGGTGTCAGGAGAGCGCGAGTGGTTGGCGTCAGGAAAGGAAAGAAACGGTCTCACAGCTGTTTCCAAAGGGTCATGGGGACCAGGAGGGAGGAGCACTGGGGCCGAGCAGGGCAGGTGCAGACCCAGGGGTTGGTCATACCCCTAGTCAGTCCTCGCGGCTCCACACGGGGACGCGGGTCTGCCGTGGGGCCAGGGGCTTGGCGCACGACCGCAACCAGGCCCCAAACTTGGCAGCCCGGCAGGCCTGCGCCATGTCCAGGCAGGCGAAGCAGAACTCCACGTGGCAGCGGGAGCACAGCACATACTTGCACTTGTCCTTGTGCTCGATGAGCAGCCCGCACGTCGGGCAGGCCCGGGTGGAGGGGCAGCCTCGGATCTCGCTGCCAGGGAGGTCCTTGGTGCCGCAGGTGGCCAGGACGTGCAGGCTGGGGTCCCGGCAGCCCTCGTTGGCGCAGTGGTCCGAGGGCGTCCCCTGCCCTTTTCAGGCCCGCAGGCACTGGAACTCGTAGGGGTCCCCCAGCGAGGAGGAGCAGATGGTGCACAGCACCCGCAGGTGGGTCAGCTCCTTCCTCTCCACCAGGCTCCTGCACCTCGGGCACTGTGGGAGGGCGGGGGCTCAGAGCAGGGCCAGGGGCAGCGGGGAGGGGCAGGCACGGGGGTCCCCACGAGGGGACTAGGATCTGCACTGGGGCCCTGGCACTGACGTCCAGGCACTGGGCACTGCCCCCTGGCCTAAGTCCTGGGCACTGAGGCCGAGGCCCCCCGGGCAGGGCCCACACCCACCTCTTTAAAGTCACAGTAGAGTCTCACTGCAGACAGGGCAAGTTTCAGCCCTAAGTCCCTCTGCTCCGCATCCCCCAGCGCGGCGCTGTGGTGCACCTCGGGGTAGGGCCACTGGGCCCCGCACTTGGCCCCGTTGACATCAGCAGGGCAGTAGAAACTGAAGGAGCCCTGAAGGGGGCAAGGCACGGGCGTGTCATGGGCTCTGTCCAGCACTGAGGCTGGGACTGGCCACTGCCCCCCGCACCTGGTCACCTGGTCCCCCCTGTCTAGAGATGCCCCCCCACCTGCTGGATGAGGCTGCGGCACCAGGCCGTCAGGCTCCCGGGGTCCACAGCGTGCCCACAGCTCATCTGCACCCTCTGGGTCCCGTCATACTCGTCCCCTGTAGGACGAGGGGGCTCAGAGTGGGGCAGGATCAGGTGCCCACGGCCGGGCTGCGCTGGGTCTGGGGGCTCCCACAGGACATACGGCCTTGGGGCTGAGCTGGGCACAGAGGCCACACCCGCCTCTCTCCCCCAGCCTCAGGAGTCCAAACACGGTCCCGTGGGACATGCCGGAGGCCTCCAGCTGCGGCTGTTGCCCCAGGACACGAAGAAAGCTGTCCTCGCCCACTGGGGTCACCGCAGTAGGTTCCGCCTGTGAACGAAGCCCCTCCTGAGGCCATGCCCGGGGGGCTGCCCCGGTGCCCTCTGCCCCTCCTGCCCCTCCCTCCTTGGCACAACCTCCCGGGACCCTGCCTGGTCAAGGCCTGGGCACAGGACGAGTCTTGTGCTTGTTTCCAGGGTCCTTGACCCCGGACCCCCGTCACTGTCCTATAAGGTCAAGGGTGGACCGAGCCAGGGCTGTGGGCTGGGGTTCCAGGCAGGGCCTCACCAGGCCTGGTCAGGGGCGCCGGGGGGCAGCAGGGCCTGAGCTGAGGCTGGGAGGGTGCAGAGCTCAGGCAGGTCCTGGGGCCGCATTCCTGGGGTACAACGTGTGAGGGGGAGCGGCTGGGCCCAGGTAGTCAGCTCAGGGGCTCCTGCAGGGGGTCGGGGGACCCTCCTGGCCTGGGGGCAGGGCAGACACGTGGCAGGACTGGGGGCTGCTCCAGGGACCACAGACACGTGGCAGGAATGGGGGCTGCTCCGGGGTCTGGAGGGGGACAAAGGGGCGGGGACAGGAGGGGCAGCACGATGGGCCCTGGGGGCCGAGCTGAGCCCTGGGTGTTGGTGGCACAGTCACAGGTGTCGGCTCCGGCCAGGGGGGCTCCGGCTCCACAGCTGGGTTTGGGGAAGGAGGGGCCTCTGCCATGTCTGGACCCTCCAGAGCAGGAGCAGGTGGGGGAAGCGGGGGCAGGGCTCAGGTGCGGACACCCTGCTCTGAGCTTCAGGGGGGTGGAAGGGGGCACTGCCAAGGTGGGGACCCCAGGTTGTCATCAGCCCCCAGAGGACACCAGGCTCCCCTGGAGGGACCCTCCCCACATGCGGATGGAACACAGGGGGCTCTCCAGGGCCGTCCCTCCAGCCCCCACCTCGGGGACCCCACCTTCCACCCCACCCCAGCTCCGCCTGCCCCTTGGTCTGCTCTGGTCAAGTTCTGGAAAGTCTGCAGTGACCACCAGGAGCTCTCAGCAGCCCGTCCCTCCCCACGGGAACCTCCTGTGACTGGAGGGGCTTGGACCTCCTGGGGCGCCAGGACCTGGCTCCAAAGAGCCCCACCTGGCCCCTCCCCGCCCCGGCCAGGTGCTACCTGTTATCTCGTCTTTGCTCTTCACAAACTTGAGCGGGGGCTCGGCCTCCTCCCCCTTAGAGAGGCTCATTGTGGGGCGCCGGATCCTGGCCTCAGGGCTCCTTTCCTGCAGTGGAGAGTGATGGGGAGCTGAGGGGGCAGGCAGGGGTTCCGCCCTGTCCCAGGAGGCACGAGGCCCCGCCCCCCACCTCCCTGCGGCCCCGTCCCCTCTTCTAGCCCTTTTTGTGGATAAGGGGGAGCACTACCCATATAGGCGGATTTGGGGACCACGTACCCCCTTCACACCCCCTGCACCCCAGCAGTTCTGGGGCGTCCCTGGCCCTCTGTCCCCTGCCCCGTGGCCAAGCTGAGGCCGAGAGCCCGCGTGGTGGAGCTGGGGTCCCGCCCGGCTCCCTCCAGCCCTTGCCGGTTCTGCAGGGGTCCCCAGCAGGGTCCTCGGTTCCCTCCCCCTCCCGCTGCTGCTGACCTGGCAATGGCCCGTGGCCCGGAGCTTCTGTCTCCCTCCTTGACAAGTGGGTCAGGGTCGGGGTGACGAGGATCCCGCTGTGGGCGCAGCGGTTCGGGGCGCCAGGCAGGGGACCAGCGTTGTCTTGGGGTGCTCCGGGGCAAAGAACGGGGTCCCCGCGGCACCTCCCACCCTGCCTGGCGGCCCGGGACCCGCGCTGGCGCCGTCCGCGGAGAGGGTGACCACGGGGGCTTCTCCTCCCGCGGGCTTCCCTGGATTGCGCGGGGGGCGGCTGCTGGGCGCCTCAGGCTTCTGGGGAGTCGCCAGCCGGGGCCTGGCCTTTATTATGTGTGGGCGGTGGGAGGGGGCGCGGGTGGGGGCGGCAGGCCCCTGCTCAGACTCCCCACCCCACCCAGGTCCTTGCACACGGCCCCGCGGGCAGGAAGTTCTCGGAAAAGTCCCGCAAAAGAAACAGAACTGAATCTGGTCAGCCAGGCGCTGTACCCACCCCCTGGTCACCTAGAGGGGGCGGGTGGGACCAGGACCCTCTCCTCCGCTTGGCTGAGCCACCAGCACTGGGCCCCTCCCCCTGGGCAGTGCTGGCAGGACTCCCACCCCCTCCTCCCATTGGCTGTCCTGGCAGGACCCAGGCCTGAGCCCCTCACCCCATTTAGGAGGCACAAGCAGAGAAAGGGAGGGAGCCCTCCCTCCTTGCTCCCACCAGGCATCCCCCAAGCCCTTGCTGGCTGCCCTGGCAGCCCTGGGGCCCCGAGGCCTGCAGCGCCCCCTCCCCCAGTGCCTGTGGGCATGACCTGCTGCCCATCAGTCCACCCAGGGCCGGGGTCTCCTGTTCAAGCAGCTTGTGCTGGGTAGGGTGGGGTCCTCGTGCAGCGCTGGGGTGAAGAAGAGGTGGTCAGGATGATGTGGGCTATGGGTGGGAGGCTGTTGTCTCTTCGGAGATAACCTAAGCTGTCTGTGACTTGTGGGTCTGGGTTAGAGGCTGCAGTCCTGCCCTTGGTGATCATGGCAACGACTCCACTCCCAGGAAACACTTTAGTAATGCAAAGTCTATAAACTTTAAATATTCAGGGAAAATGCAAACCAAATGTGCTAAAAGCTTATCTAGAATGTATAAGGTTCATGCTAAAAGCTTACCTAGGATGTGGACGAGATATGCTAATTCAAGCTTATTGAGAACTGAAACAAAGAACCATTTGATCCTTCCTCTCTGTATAAAAGGAACTCAAAATTCGTGTTCAGGGCTCGGGTTTGAAACAGAAAGCTCCCGAGTCTGGCCAGCTGTCAATAAATCATTTTTCCTTCTCAAAATCATTCTTGAGTCCTGGCCTTTCTATATGCAAATAATTGAACCCTCTCAACTTCTATAACAAGGACACACAGCCCTGGGGGACGTCGGGTCGCTCTGTCCAGGGTGGCCTGGCTGGCGCTGAGGCTGGGAGTCCTGCAGGGCCTCCTGGGTCACAGACGCGCATCTCCAGGCAGGAGGGGCCGGGCAGGGCCTGGGGCTGGGCCTCCTGCCTGGCACAGTGGAGCGCCCAGGGGCAGGTGGCAGCGCTCCTGCCTCCAGTCAGCCCAGGGGCAGCGTCTGGAGAGGGAATCAAGCAAACCCAAGGCCAGGGGCAGCACTGGGCGCTGGGTCACGGTTAACTGAGAGTTCTTAAAATGACCAAACAAGTACATATATACAGAAATGCATATTTATATATATTTAAGCACCTAAGTTTATCATAAATGTACTGATAAAAGGATGGGTAACACATTTTACCAACTATAATAATACATACAATACCCTTCATTGGGAATTCCCAGTAACCAATTGATTCTCGCAGAATCCTTGCTTCATTCCCAGCTCTGGAGTCTGTAGGCAACCCCAGATGCAGGTCAACATCAGACCGCAGAGAAGGCGAGGAGAAGAGCTGGCTCCGCAGAGCAGTGGCTCCGTCCTGGAGGAACGACTGTGGTTCCGTGGCTGGCTTTCTTTTCACTAAGGTGGTTGCTCTGAACTTGACCCACTCATGAAGGAAGTCAGTTGCCTGAGCCACTTCCTGGATTAGATGACAGTCGTGAAGACTGGGAGCCTGTTTCCTCGGTTTCCCTGGTGCTGTTCACACTGTAAGAGCTGCGCACCTGTGCGGGGTTTGGAGCTGTTTGCGCCCTGGAGGGCAGGTGCTCCGACTCACTCCATCCCGTGGGAGGGAGCCCCTGTGGGCAGTTGGATGAGTCCACTTCAGTGAGGTGTGGCCCTCATCCATCAGAGCAGGTCTTCTCCAGTACTGGAGCCCTTTGGTTTATTTATTTTATTTTTTTGCTTTTTTCGGTTTTGCTCTTTTATTCATTTATTATTTTTTCTTTGCTATTGGGTCCTTTACTAGCAGAAGAAAACACTGGTGTGGAGAGAAGCGACAGGAAGAAAAAACTGGAGGTCAAGGGCCCCTGAGCAGGCAAGGCCAGGAGGCCGCCACGTGCCAAGGAGCGCCGGCCACCTGCCCAGGCAGGTGCTCCGGGAGCAGGTGCTGCCTTCACGACTCTCGGGCTGGACTTCCTCTTGCCACAGATCTGCGAGCTGTTTAAGCTTCCACCCTTCAAGCCCACCCAAGGCACAGCATTTACACTTTAATAACCAAGTTAACCAAAAGCTCATGATACATTTTTATTTTTATTCTGCCTTATTAGCTTTTCTCCATCACTCCCTGAACTATAGACAACGAACAAAGCAATAAAGCAAGGTCTCAGAGGAGCCTGTTGGGATTCCCAGCTTCCAACCTGATGCCCGGAACACCGCACTGGGAAGAGACGGGCAGGGAGGCACTTCCAGCACGCGGATGCAGGAGTGCCGTCACCCCCGAGCAGAGGCCGCAGGGAGAGGCAGGGGCCACCGGGGGGGCGAGTGCGGAGCACGTCCACCTGGTCTCTGACGTGCGGCCTTGGACTGTACGGCTGAGCTTCCTCGTGTAACAGCAGTTGTCTCTACCTGTCCACGGAATTCCTGGGCATTGAGCTGAGCTTCCCAGGTGGGTGTGGGGCCACTCAGCCTTCCCTGGGGGCCGGGAGGTTCCGTCCTCTGTGCCCTACACCCAGGTGGACACCTGTGCAGGTGCAGGTGCAGGTGCAGGTGCGGTGCTGGCCAGGCGGGGCTCCAGGCGATCCCATCCCTGCCCGAGCCCGGCTGGGGGTCCCCTGGGTGCTCCAGCCCAGTGGGGGTCGGCTCCAGGGTTCGCCTTTGGGCTGAAGAGATACAGTGAGGAGGACGCCAGTGTATGTCCACAGGGCAGAGTGGAGGTGGCCGCACGGCCAGCAAGGGTCCTGGCAGAGGGCACGCTTGGGGGCAATGGGCCCCATGAGTCATCTGTCCACAGAAGACACTCCTGGCCCCAGAGCTCCTCTCCTGCATGAGCTTCACCTCTACATCCGCACTTAGGTTCTAAATCTGGCACCAACCACTGCCCCACCCCCCGCCCCAGCAGCCAGCTGCAGTCTGGGTCCTGTGGCTCTGGGTGCTCTCCGCCCTGGGTGGGGCTCTGCTTCCTGGGAGCTCAGGGCTGCTCTAAAGGCGGCTCCTCTGCGTCCGGCTCCATCCAGAGCGAGCAGCGGATTCCTGCCCTGTGCTCCCATGTGTCTCTCTCCTCTACCCCAGACCTGCTCCTGGCCCTCTGTGGACACCTGTGGTGCTCCTCTCATTCCTTCCAGAATTAAGAACCTCCTGGAGAGCCTGTCCGGCTGCTCCATCCCTGAGATTCTGGATAACAGGCCAGGGCACCTCCACCCCTGCCCCCAAACACGGACCCCAGGGCCCAGACCCGGCACGCACCTGTCCCTGCT
This sequence comes from Dasypus novemcinctus, assembly GCF_030445035.2. Lineage (NCBI taxonomy): Eukaryota > Metazoa > Chordata > Mammalia > Cingulata > Dasypodidae > Dasypus > Dasypus novemcinctus. The sequence goes on from NC_080679.1 coordinate 2,305,955, forward strand.
GTCCTGACAGCGGTACATCAGCAGGTACGGGAGCCCGGACCTGTGGGCAGGACGTCAGCCTGGCGCCCCCGCCCGCCCCACCGCCCCTTCACCCTCCAGGGCCCCCAGCCTCCCGGGAGGGCCCCGCCCCTGCCCAGGGGCTCCTGCAGCCGTACCTGTGTGTGAACTGCTGCGGGAAAGACCCCACCTAGGAAGAGAGGGGCGGGGCAGTGAGGACACGGCCTTCAGGCGACTCGCCCACCTGCCACCTGCCCTGCACGTGGCCCCTGCGCCTTCTGCCTCCTTCAGGGGCTCCCCCGCCAGGCGGTGCCGGGCCTGACCTCTGACCTTTTCCCTGGACCTGGGCCCTGACCTCTGTCCTCTCCCCTGTGCCTGGCCCTGACTGTGACCTGCCCTGACCCCTGGCGCCTGCCGTCCCCTCCCACAGCTGTCCTCTCCCACAGCCCGGGGCCACATGGCGGGGGCACTCACACGGTCCACGCGCTGGTCGTTGAAGTGATACCACTGCTCCTGGCCGGGGGGCTGGACGAGGGCCGTGTAGTGGCCCCCGCTGTAGTCCCCCCGGTGGCTGCACATGGCGTAGAGATGGTAGCGCTTCCGCTCCTGCAGGGAGACGGGGTGCGGGGACTCGTGGGTGCCTCCACGTTCCAGGACAACGGGGGCCCTGCGGGCTGTGGCTGTGGTGGGCATCGGCCAGCGCCACCCGTCCTGCCCCCGCCAGCGTCACGACGGTAGGAGGAGGACAGACACAGGCGAGCCCCAGCGGTGCCACCCCCGGCTCCTGCGCTCAGGTCCAGCAGCCGCCTGTGTCCCCCCAAGGCCCAGCGTCCAGGGCTCCAGGCGCCCGGCAGATGTCCCTGGCGTCCCCGCCCCTGGCGTCCACCCGCCGATGGCCACGTGGGTGCCTGGCCCTGGGCCACCCTGCGGGGCAGTTCCCAGCTGAGTCCACTGTGGGAGCACAAAGCCCCCCTCATGCCCCTCCTGGGGCAGGATCTGGAATCGAGTTCCAGGGGTGAGGGGAGGACAGGGGGCTCTGTGGGGACACAGGCCACCTGAGGAGGGGTCCTGCCAGGCCCCTGGCCACCTCCAATCCCACTTTAGCTGTGGGGTCTCCAGGAGCCAGGACTGTGCCTGCGCCCGATCCCGCCTGTCCTGGGGCCTGTGGCCCTCCAACCCACCCTGTTTTGTGAGGCCTGCGCCCCCCACATGTCCCCTCCTCTCCTGGGGGCCTGCACCCCCCTGTACCCCCCACCTGTCCTGGGGGCCTGCACCCCCCCGTCCCCTCTGGGCCTGCGCTGTCTCGGCCCTGGTTGGCAGCTGTTCACTGAAGGAAAGGTGGGGGGGCGCGCTGTCTGAAACGCTGTCCTTGTGGCCATAGGAAGGTTTGTCCTGGATTCCCCCCACCTGTGCCGGGGCTCACCGGGGCTGGGGTGACCGTGGCTCCCCTAGAACCTGAAGAGTGGGGCGCAGCAGGTGCCCGGGGCGCGGTCTGCAGTTCCAGCACGTGGGAGACGTTGGTGGTCGCCTGGGCTTTGTGGAACTTTCCCTTTTTGAAGGTGAACTCGCTGACTTGCAGCACCAGGATCTTGGGGAGCCGCAGGAAGCGCTGCTCCTAGAGTGGGCGAGGCGGGTCAGGGGGGCACCCCACGGGCCAGGGCCCAGGCCGGCGGCTCGGGACCCTCCTCTGCTCCACCTCCCGGCTGCCTGCCCTGTCCGGGCCAACGCTGGCCGGTGCCCTTCCGGGAAGGTCGCAGACCCGAGTGACAGGCAGCAGGGGGTCCACTCGGTTCTCAGGGGCCTGGAGAGGGAGACTGAGCAGGCGGGGACCGCGCAGGGCTCCCCAGGAAGCTGCCGGGGCAGCCCATCCCCCGCTGAACGTCTAGCGGGAGGTGGGGCTGGTGAGAGGCAAGATGGGGGGACAGAGGAGAGGGGCACCCCGTCACCCCCAGGGAGGCTTCAGGGCAGTGGACACGAGCAGGGTGCGTGGGGAGGGCTGGTGGGGGGCTGGAGACGAATGACTAGGAGGTTGGGGGTCGGGGTTCTGCCCCTGCAAGCAGTGACCCTCTGGCCGCCCTCCAGCTGGGACCAAGGCCAATGCCACCACCAGAAGCACGTTCACCCGAGGACGGAGAGTCACCGCCTTCGGGGAACTCCAGCCAGCTCCAGGGAGGTTTCGAGGTGCTCTTCAAGAGCAGTAAATAGTCCAGGGTGGGGCAGAGCAGGGAGAGAGCAGCCAGGATGAAGCATGAGCAGAGAATGGAAATAAGTGCTGATGGAGCGCCAGCAAGATGGCGGCAGAGTAAGGAGCTCCTGGAGTCAGCTCCTACAGGGCAGTTAGCAAATACCCACAGCTCTCTGGAGCTACTGAAGCACCTGTTTGGGGGCTCCAGGAGATCAGAAGAGCATCCTGCCACATCCTTGAAGGAATGGAAGGAGGAGACTGCCCGTCTGCAGAGAAGACTCATAAGTAGAGGCTCCACGCCCCAGAGGCCAGTGCCCACCCTCCATTGGAGGCACAAGCCGCCTTGGGAGCTGTTCTGCGGCTAGAATTGAAAGCTCCACTTCCCCAAAACGGGGGAGGAAGAGACAGATGGGCACCAACTTCAGCTATGATGAGTAAATTCAGTGGGCCACAGTATGATCCTGAGAACAGCTAATGCTTGAGCCTGTCCAAGTCAGAAAGAGGCCGGGAGCTGCCATCTGAACTCCACGCCTGGCACGAGGGACAGCAGGGCGGACTGAGAATCCCAGTGCTGGTGAGGACTGGCTTCTTCCCATCCAGGTCAGATTGCAGCTCCAGCCTACGCCCCAGCCCCACCTCCAGCAGGGAGGAAGCTGCGGGGACCTGCGCCAGCCTCTCCGGGAAATTACCAGCCCAGCCAAGGGGGTGGGGATTATCTTACTCTGGCTCCACGAGCCGCCCCAGGAGCTATTCTGGGAGCTAAAATAGGGGAGGAGGAGATGGTTGGCTGCTGATTTTGGCTATTGATTGGTAGACTCGACTGGCTAAGGTATAACCCTGGAAACAGCTGGGGTGTGAATCTGCCCAAGTCAGAAAGAGGCTGGAGCTTCTTTCTGTGACTCAGCCCCCAGCGTGAGGGAAAGCCTGGCTGACTGAAAATCACAGTGACAGCAGGAACCGGTTTCTTTCACCCAGATTGGCCTGCAGCCCTAGCCTAGGCTTCAGCCCCACTTCTGGCCAGGGGGAGGCTTGCGGGCTGTGCACCAGCCTATCCAGGTAACTGCAGGGACTTTTGGATGGCACAGAATGAATAATGGGACAACTACTGGGGCAACTGCAGTCATCTTGGACCCACACTACACAGACTGCTGCCCACACCTGCAGCCCCATCCCCGCCCCAGCTAGAGGAGAAAGGAGCATGAAGCGTCATCAGTCTCTCTGGGCAACTATAGTCTAGGCCTGCACAACTTGGATTATTCCACACAGCTGTGACTCTGTCCCTACCTATGGGAAAGGAGAAAGTTGGGAGAAGCGTCATCATTCCTGGGGCAATAAGGGCAGCTTGAGGCTCCACATTTTTTAGTACCAACTACATCCTTGGCTCCTACTGCACAGCCAAAGGAGAAAGGGCAGGAAGCTCTAAACTAAAGAGAAAAACTGCACCCAGAATATATATTCTAAGAAGCCAGATGCCAAGACACCAGCAAAAAATTACAATCCACACCAAGAAACAGGAAGCTATGGCCCAGTTAAAGGAACAAGATAGGCCTCCAGATGCCATAAAGGAGTTGAGACAACTAATTACAAATGTTCAAACAAATCTCCTAAATAAATTCAATGAGATGGCTAAAGAGATTAAGGATATTAAGAAGACACTAGATAAGCACAAAGAAGAATTTGAAAGCATACATAGAAACATAGCAGACCTTACAGGAATGTAAGGTGCAATAAAAGAAATTTTTAAAACATTGGAATCATATAATAGCAGATTTGAGGAGGAAGAAGAAAGGATTGGTGAGCTTGAAGAAATGGCCTCCGAAAGTGAACACACAAGAGAAGAGATGAAGATTGGAAAAAATTGAACAAGGACTCGGGGAACTAAATGACAGCAAAAGGCATGCAAATATATGTATCTTGGGTGTCCCAGAAGGAGAAGAGAAGGGAAAAGGGGCAGAAGGAATATTTAAAATTTCTCAATCCTATTGAAGAACATAGATATCCACGTTCAAGAAGCACAGTGTACTCCCATGCAAAAAAAAAATCTGTATAGACCAACTCCGAGACACATACTCATCAGAATGTCAAGTGCCAAAGACAAAGACAGAATTCTGAGAACAGCAAGAGAAAAGCAATGCATTACAAATAAGGGATATCCAATAAGATTAAGTGCTGACTTCTCACCAGAAACCATGGAGGCAAGAAGGCAGTGGTATGATGTATTTAAGATACTACAAGAAAAAAACTTCTAGCCAAGAATCTTATATCCAGCAAGACTGTCTTTCAAAAATGAGGGTGAGATTAGAATATTCACAGATAAACAGAAACTGAGAGAATTTCTAAGGAAGAGAACAGATTTTCAGGAAATGCTAAAGGGTGTGCTAGAGCCTGAAAAGAAGACAGGAGAGAGAGGCCTGGAAGAGAGTCTAGAAATGAAGATTATATCAATAAAAGTAACTAAAAGTGTCAAAAGAGTGGTGAAAATAAAATATGACAGATAAAACTTAACTAGGGAGCCCCAAGCAGGATGGCGGTTCTCTGGAGGCTGGGTGTCCTCTGCAGGGCCCAGGGGGGCCGAGCTCTGTTCCTCCAAACCTCCGTGATCAGACCTGCTCATGTCTCAGCATTTCTTCAGGACCATTCTACCCCAGGAGTGCAGCACATTCACCTGTCCCCCAGCCGCGATGCTAGTTCCAAGGCTGCCTCTCACGGGACTGCTGAGAAGGCGGTCAGCATTTTGATCCTGGGCCTGCTTCCAGCGGCTTATTTTACTCCTTGCACTGTGGTGGACTACTCCCTAGCTGCAGCAGTCACTGGCCACAGGAAATGGGGCCTTGAACAAGTTATTACTGTCTATGTCCCTGGGAAGGGATTACAGAAAGCTGCCAGGGCAGGCCTGGTGACACTTGCGGCTTTATCCTTTGCTGGGCTTTGTTATTTCAACTGTCACGATGTGGGCATCTGCAAAGCTGCTGCCATGTGTGGAAGCTCTGACTTTATGTATGATACATATATGTGTATATGAGCTTTTGCTTTTTCATTTATAATCTGTTAATGGAAACTCAGCTTTATTACTCTTAGCACATTGTGATCACACTTCTTTTATATTTGTCCTGGGAATGATGGGCAAAGGGAAAGAGAATTCATAAATAAAGACTTTGCAGAAAATTAGATTCTGTTTAATTTTTAAAAACTACTCTGTATAGTTGATTCCAGCTATGATGATTACATGTCCTAAGGGACTGTTTGTTTTGTTTTGTTTTGTTTTGTTTGTTTAAATTTTTTCCAAAATAAAATTTTGTCAAAGTATGTCACACATACATAAACAATAAGTATATAATAAATGCTGTGAACTTATAAAACAAACATGCATATCATCATTCAGGGCTCCCACACATCTCCCCACCACCACTAGGGAACTTTAAAATTAGGAAATGCTGGATCTCACTAATTTCAAAATCCTAGAAGCTTGGGGAGCTTCTAACATTTAGGGAAGAGCTCCCTCTTGTAGACTATTCAAAAGATCACTAATTCTGACTTGAGATTTATGTTTCAAATGTATTTCTTTTACTTGTCCTTAAATAAAATGTCCAGAAATATAAAGCAATTAAGTAATTGTTATTTTCCCACTGTAGGAATCCCTAATATGAGAATGTATTAAAAAAATTTTTTCTTTAAATAAATAAAAATGTATTCTCTTATATATCAAAAAATAAAAATAAAAAAAATAAAACTTAAATAGTCAGAAATAAACTTAACCAACGATGTAAAGCACTAGTATTCAGAAAACTGCAGCTCAATGTTAAAAGGAATCAAAAAAGGCCTAAATAACTGGAAGAGCATTCCATGCTCATGGGTTGGAAGACTAAATATCATTAAGATGTCAATTCTACTCAAATTGATATAAAGATTCAATGCAATCCCAATAAAAATTCCACCAGCATTTTTTTAAAAATTGAAAACACGATTATCAAATTTATTTGGAAGGGTGAGGGGTCCTAAATAGCCAGAAACATCATAAAAAGGAAAAGCAAACCCTCATCTCCAGACTTTAAATCATATTACCTAACTATAGTGGTAAGAACAGCATGGTACTGGCATAAAGACAGACACATAGACCAATGGAATCAAACTGATGGTTCAGAAACAGACCCTCACAGGTATGGTCAAATGATTTTTGACTAGCCTGTCAATCACACAGCTCAGGCAGAACAGTCCATTCAACAAATGATGCTGAAAGAACTGGATATCCATAGCCAAAAGAAGGAATGAGGACCCCAATCTCATGCCTTATCCAAAAATTAACTCAAAATGGATAAAAAATGTAAAAATAAAAGAAAGAACCATAAAACTTCTAGAAGAAATTGTAGGAAAATATCTTCAAGACCTGGTAGTAGGTGGTGGATTCTTAAAGGAGATAAGAGGAGGACTGAGTGGACTACTGATGTTTAATGTATGTAGAAGTTTTAATTAGCTTTACTGTAAAAGTGTGAAAATTTATAGAGTGGATGGTAACACATAGTAATAGTTTATAAATGGGGATATGGCTGAAAATGGTAGTCTAGGTATGTAAATGCCAACTGACTGACTGCTAGAGAATAATCTAGGCACTGAATAGCAGAGTAAACCAAGAGGTGGATGAGAATTGTGGTTGATGGTACAGATGCAAGAGTGTCCTTTGTGAGCTAGAGCAAATGTACATCACTACTGCAGGGTGGTGGGAATGCATGGGAAAATACAACTGGAGTGACCTATGGACTGTGGTTAGCAATAATTATATAATATTTGCATCTATGCCAAGGATGTACTGTGGTGAGTAATGAGGCAGTATGGAAAATGTGAGCCAAATGTACACTATGGACGTGGTAACATTCAGATGATATTATCTTACCTGTAACAAATGTTCCACCAGTGTGGTATGTTGATAGAAGGTGTTGTTTGGGAATTGATTGTTTTATAAGTTTATAACTTCTGTCATAAAAAATATATTGAAAAAATAATAATAGGGTGGGTTGGAGGAAAAACACCCCAAATGTAAGATAAGGATTATGATTAATAGTAAGATTTTGACAATATTTTCATAATTTGTAACAAACGTCTCATGACAATGCAAGGTGTTGGTGGAGGGTTGATGTATGGGACCCCTGTATGATGTTATACATGTTTCCTTTATAAGTTCACAACTTTTACTATACTCTTATTATGGATGTACATATATAAATGATATAAAAATAATCATAATAGGGTGGATTGGGGAAAAGTACTTTGGTTAGTAGTAATACTTCGACAATGCTATTTAATCATTAGTTTAAAAGGTTTAACAACAATGCAAGATACTGGTGGTAGGGTGAGTTATAAGAGTCCTGTATGATGTTATATATGTTTGTTTTTTAAGTTCACAACTACTATTATACACTTATTGTTTATATATGTTTATGCATGAGTGATATATTTCAATAAATTAATTAAAAAAATAAGTACTGGCTATAGAAAAAACAGTCTCTAGCATTGAAAATAAAAGCAGAATAACAAGACCCACGGGCGAGGGACCCTGGCCAGGGCTGTGGCCGCCAGCTCCCCAGCTGCCGTGGAGGAACAGGTGCCTCAGACCAGGACTCGGGGCAGCGTGGCACAAAGCCACAGGCCAGGGCACTGGACAGGCCACAGCGAGGGGCAGAACACTTCTCCGGCCAAAGAGGCCAGGGCAGGAGCAAGACACGTGGGAGTCGGCAGGGCGAGGAGAGAGCCCTCAGCGAGGTGGTCCCAGGGGCCCCGTGTTGGGGACAAGAGCGAGGCTGGAGTCCAAGGCAGGGGAGATGCCCTTTGTGCCGAGGGCAGGGGCGGGGGGAGGTGGACAGGCCGTGGGCACAAGGGGACAGACGGGCACATCCTGCCCCGCCCTCCCAGCTCAGGGACCTGAGACCACTCGGCCGCTGGCACCTCTCAGGCCCCCCGAGGGTCTGGTCCAGCTCAGGGGCTACCCCAGGGCTGGGGAGAAGCAGCCGGGCCCCAGGCCCTACCTTGGAGGCGGGGGTCTTGGCATCGCAGCGCTCACAGAAGAACAGGTTGTCGTCCTCATCGAAATGCTGGACGTGGGGGCCGCTCAGGGCACCTGTGTCCTGCAGGAGACCAAGGAGAGAGGCTGGGGGCTCCAGGGGGCTGTGCCGTACCCCTTCCCCACCCACTGCCCCCACCTCTGTGCTCTGCAGCCCTCCAGGGCCCCTGCCCCCCACCACAGCCCCTTCGAGGCTTCCGCTGACGGGCACAGGGTTTGCCCTAAAAAGTCCTTTAGGGTGCAAAACCCAGCACCCCCAATATCACCCCTGCCCATGGGCATCCACCGCCTCCAAGGCACTGCGGGGCGCTCCCCAAGCACAGCTGCTCTCTATCCCCATGTACCAAGCCACCTGGGGAGGGCCCCCAACTGCCTGCCCCCCACTGCTCCTGAGTGCCCGAGGTAGGGGCACAATCGGGCATCTCTGCCCAGCGCAGCCCCCAGCACAGAAGGGGCTCGGACTGGCGGTGACTAGAGGGAAGTGGGACCCGGGGCTGGAGAACACCCACTCCCTGGGCCTCCCCCCGCAGGCCACCTGGGAAGGGGCCGGTACCTGGGCGCGTCCAGCAGGCTCTCGGGGCAGCTCTCGGGGCGCCTGCCCGTCCCCGTCCAGTCCATGGAGCCGGACAAGGGAGGCCAGGGGGAGCAGCAGCGTCCTGCCCCCGGGCGGGATGTGGTCCTCACTGCCACACCTGGAGCACCTGATGACCTTCTCCACTTCACTCTGAAACACCTGCACAGGAGGCGGTCACTCCCCAGGCCCCAGGCCCGGCCCGTTCCCAGGTGGGTCCCGGGCAGCACCGCCAGTGTGGACAGTCCCAGCCTCCACCTGGGCCAACGCTGCTCGGCGCCCTACAAGCCCCTCGATCCACGGGGTGCACTGCCCGCCCTCCAGGAGATGGCAAGGCCTCTGGACTTCAGCCACAGGAGAGCCCCCTCCCAGGACCGAGGCCCTGATCCTGCCCCTTTGGGGCCTGGTTGACCCAGGCCCCGTGCCCCCTACCTCCTGCAGGTCGTCCCGGCCCAGCTTGTCCAGCAGCAGCAGGAACACCTCGCCCACGTCCTGCTGGCCGTCTGCAGGGCATTGGGGGGGCGGGGGCCAGCTCAGCCAGCAGAGCCCCCTCTGCCCCCGGCCCTCGGTCCCGCCTCCCCCACTCCAGAGCAGGCAGGACACCGCGACGTGGCCCCTCCAGCAGCCTCCCCACTCCAGCCCTCCTCTGGGTCCCCGGGCTGCCCAGCGTCCCGCCTCCTCCCTGCAGCCTCCCCCTGCTCTGACTGTCCAGGGACCCCCAACCCCAGAGCCGCAGTCATGGACACCATCTTTGCTCCGTGGGATCCATGCTGACCACATGCCCTCCCGCTCAGACCCTCTGCCCAGGAACTGCCCCGGCCTCCTGGGCCCTGGCAGGAGCACCAGGTCCACTCACAGCCCAGGCCCAGGCATGCAGTCAGGGCCCGCGTCTCCACGGGGCCGCGCCGTGCCTCCAGGTCCCCAAAGATCTGCTCCAGCGCCTGCTGCTGCTGCGAGGACCTGGGCGCGTCCTGGACCCTGCGGCCACAGGGCAGCCCGGCTTCCACCTCACACAGGACCAGAGCTCCCCCCCCAGTCCCTCCCGGGGCCGCCGGGCGCTCACCTGTCCCGGAATTCCGGGGTCACGAAGAGGCACTGCAGCAGGGCGTTGAGGTAGCAGGTCAGCCCGTGATTGACGAGACCCACAAAGGGGGGGCGTCCCCAGGATGGGCCTGGGGGAAGTAGAGCTTCTGAAAGGCTGGGCGGTGCTCAGGAGGGAGAGCCCCATCCCCGGGGCACCCCCACCCCTCTTTCTGCACCAGACCTGGGCTGAGCCCAGAGACCCTGAGGGGCCCCAGGGGCTGGGCCTCCGTCCCTGCCGCTTGTCCCTCTGCACATTTGGGCCAGACCCCAACGTCCCCGGGTCTCTCAGAGGGCACCCCCCACTCCATACCTGCCCAGGTGGGCACCTGCTTCCCCTGCAGCCACCTTGGGGTCTCCTTTATAGTTGCAAGTCACATGGCCCCTCCCCAAGGAGCAGGCCCCCTGGCCCCTCTTTGAAGGCCCACCCCCAGCACAAGCACTTGCTGGCAGCTTTCTGGTGGGCGGCCCCACCTGGAGCTCATTTTTGCCTCAGAAAGACCCCCAAGGTGGGAAACAGGACCCCAGAGTAGGAGGCGGCGCTGCACGCTGTCTCCCAGCGCACACGGGTCTTTGCCCCAGAGGAGAGAAGGCAGGAATGCTCCACAGCCCAGGAAAGAACTCGGCATGCATAAGTCAGGAATGGAACGTACCTAAAGAAACGCTGGCTGGAGATCTTGACCTTCTGGAAGATTCGTGCCCTGAACCTGTGGCTGTTGCGACGGAGCTGGGCCTCGGGGTGGGCAGGCTCGGCCCAGCGGCTCCCCGAGATCCTGGGCGGGGTGCAGGAGGGGGTGGGGGCAGCTGTACCCTGCCTGCGCCCCGCCCCCCACCGCGGCTTTGGCCCCCCTTCCTCTCCGCCCGGGGGCCACGGCGGCGGGCTTCAGGCGGAGGGGCCTGGACCTGGCCCACGCGTGCCCCGACGTCCTGTCGGCGGGCAGAGGGGTCTAGCGCCCGCCGCGCCCCGCGCACGTCCCCCGCAACGCGGTGACCATCCCTGGCTCCACACGAGCCCCGGGACCCGCGGGCAGCGTCCGGGGGGCGAGCACCGGCGACCCCGTCCTGGGACCCGCGCGGGCGCCCCATCGCGGCAGCCCCGCGGCGTGGACCTCGCGGGGAGGGAAGCGAGCGAAGGGGCCTAGGCCCACCCGACCTGGGCGCCCCGCCCCGCAGACGGGCGGGAAACTGAGGCTCAGAGGGCGGGAACGGCTCTCCACGGGCGCGCGGGGCTGGGGGCTCCAGGCGAGCGTCCCCCTGCGCCCGGGTCCCCGCGGACCGAGACCCGGCTCTGGGGCCCCGCAGCCCCGGCCCCTCGGAGCCTCCGGCAGCGCCTGGGGTGGGGGCGGGGCGCCGGCGGCTCCGCCCCGCGGGGGGGCGAGGTCGGGGTTGGCGGGGGAGGGGCGGCCCTGTGCGCTCCACTTTCACTTTCGATTCTCTGCTGGGGAACATTCCAGAGAACTCCCGCCCGCGGGGTCGTGTGCAAGGACGGGGTGGGGTGGGGGCGGCCGGGAGGAAGGGGCTGCTCAAGACCCCCTGCTGGGGTGGCCGGACGCCCCCCCAAGCCCCTGGCCTGAAAAGGGAAACCTGAGTTTTGATCCCTGGAAGTGCCCTGGCCCTGAGCAGAGCCCCCGCAGCCCTCACTGCCCCCTGCCCGCCCGCATCTCCCTCCCGCTCCCCGGGCAGCGCTGACCTGCTCAGGACGGGGCTGCCTGGCCACCCCTGCCGCGGCCGCTGCTTTCTGCCCTGCACGCCCCCCTCCCTGCCCCCCCGGGCCTCCTGTCCCCCTCCCAGCTCAGGAGCCGGTTCACCTGCCGGAGGGCTGCCCGATTTCACCGGATGAACCCAACCACACCCAATTATATTAGAGACCCCCACCACACCCCGCTCTCCGCACCCGGGGCCTGCCCCCCCCAGGGCGCCCCTCCCCCGCAGGCAAATGGCCAGGCCCCCCAGGGCTACTCACAGGTGAGAATGTGGAGAGCCCCCCAGGGCAATCCTAAACGACTCCGGGGAGGAAAAGACCCTGCAGAACTCCTCGGCACAGTCTGGCCCCCGCGCTCCCCTCGCAGCCCACCGTGCTGGGCTGGGCACCGCCTGGGGGACACCCCCTTCCCGGGCACCGGAGCAGCCCACTGTCGTGCTGGGCCCCACCTGGCGCCCTAAACCTCTGCCTCCCTTCGCTGGGCCTGCAAGGGCCGCCCTGGCTCTGCGCCTTCCCCGTCTCCCCCGCGGGGGCTGCGCGGGTCGGAGCAGGCGCCACGCTCTGAAGCTTGGGGGGCGCTGCACGCGTGGAGCCACGGCTCCCACTTGGGCAGCCTCTCTGGTTTGTTTCGGCTCCTAGGGCCCTGTCCAGTGATTCCAGGACGAAGTTTGCAAGGGGAGCAGAAAAGAGAAGATGACAGGTGGCGACGTGCGAGTGCTGTAGCAGACGGCACGGGAATGGGAGTCGCCCTCCCAGGGGAGCAGCAGCTCCACCTGAGAGCCCTGCACGTGGCTGAAAGGCAGGCGGCTGCGCCGGCTCGCCAAAGCCTGTTTGATTGGCACTAGTCCACATTCCCGGCCCAGGGAGGGTGGCCCTGCCCCGTGCTCTGTGGTCACCTGACGCCCCAACCCATGGGCCTGAGGCAAGGCCGAGACCCCTCTGTGCTGAGGACCAGGTGGAGGGGCCCCAGCCTCCCACAGGCCCCTGCGATCCTCCAGCCAGGGCGCTGCGGGGTCCCTGGCTCAGCGAGTCGCTGAGCCCTGTGGCTGTTCCTGGGCGTGCGGCTGGGGGACCATGGGGAGCAAGGGAGGCTCCCCCAGGTCTGGCCTCTCCCCGCCCACTCCCAGGCCACAGGTGAGGACAGAGGGGGCCACACGAGCTCCTGCGGCAGTTGCGTGACGAGGCTGGGGGTCCCCATGCCATCACACCTGCAGGTTCCCGGAAGAGAAAGACGCCCAACGCCTGGACCCTTGGATGAGAGATGCCAGGGCACAACCGCAGAATCCGCAGCCCCCGGCAAGGCCCCCAAACCAATGCGAGCCCACCGGTCCCCGTGCTTTCCCGCAGCCCGCCCCCTCCCTGCCCCAGGCAGAAGGTGGAGCAGGAAGTCCGGCTGGGAGGGGGGTCTGCCCACAAGCTGCTCCAGGCCGCACCCCCGGCCGGGACCCACACCCGAGCAGGCCTGCCCCTCTCCAGCTCCAGGGGCAGCCACTCGTGACCCGTGCTCTCCCGGCAGCCTCTGCGTGGTCCTACCCCCACCCCCACCCAGTGCTTAAGGGGCCTGGGACATGGACGGAACCTCAGACCTGGCACCTGTCCAGCGGTCCCTCAGGGTCGCCACCTGACAGGTGAAGACCCAGAGAGCAGAGACAGGTGGGCTGAGGCTTCCTGCTGCAGCCTGGGGGTGGGGGGTGAGGAAAGGGCGATGGGTGGGGGGTGGGGCGGGGGCCTTGGGCCGCAGGTCAGGTGACGGAAGCCTGCAGGGGAGGGCAGGATGAGGGGGCCCGTTCAGAGTTTTTGGAAATGGGGGGGCCACCCTCCAATCCTCCCCTCACCCCATATCCCCCAACCCCTGGCAGGCCTCCTGGAGGACCACGGCCCCTCCAGGGCACTGCGCCCTCTGCCCTGCTTCTTCCAGAAGGGGCCCAGCGAGCAGCCTTCGTCCAGGTGCAGGGCCCTCCTGGGGGCCTGTCCTGGCAGCTCTGCCAGCTGCCGCAGCTCTGCCTCCACCTCCATGGCGCTGGCGGAAGAGGAGGGGTGCCGGGGGGGGGTGAGGGGCGCCTGGCCCCTGCCTAGCAGGATGCGGAGGGGCAGAGCACATGGTCCTCCGGGGGCCCAGCAAGGGCTCCAGACAAGACCTCTGCTCAACTAGACAAGGGGGTTCTCAGCTGCTCCCCCGCCCAGGTCCAGGGCACCACGCCCACTCCCCGAGAGGCCGCACCTGACTGCAACCCAGTGCTACCATCTGGCTGTGTGGGCCTGCTGCCTCAGTTTCCCCACGTGTTCCTGAGCGCCCTTCCCCCACCTGCACACTCCCCCGCAGCCCCTCTGCTGGTGCTGCTTGTGTCCCTCTGGTATGCAGAGGCGTGCATACAGCAGGCTCCTAATAACAGCTTGCCATGGGAGGCTGCCCTCCCGGGACAGGGTGCAACCCCCTCACCAGCCCCAGGTTGCAGGGACCCGGCGCCAGGTGCAGCCTGTGGACCTCAGCTCCCTTCTGGCTGCAGTGAGGGTGGGTTCAGGCACGTTGGTCGGTCGGGGCAGATACCCCCCACCCCAGCCTGGGGTGGGCTCCTGCCTGGGGCGCACAGGCCCATGGAACTCTGATGAAGGTGCCTTGTGTGGATTCCCACCCCCCAAGGTGTTATAGCAGAGAGAAGTCAGGTGTACGCGGTATTGAAGGCCAGGATGCGAGACGCTGAGAAGGAAGATTTATTATGACCAGCCAGGTCCGGCAGACTCCTCTCCTAATAAAAACTGATTTTTGGGTCCCTTTTATACAGAGAATGTAGGAGTGGGGAGTCAAATGGTGCTTTGTTTGAGTACCAAATAGCTTGAATTAACACATATCCTGCACATTCCAAATAAGCTTGAATTAACATATTTAGTTTGCATCCTCCCTGAATATCCAAAGTCTATAGAGCCTATATCACTTAATTGGCTTCCGGGCCTGGAGTGGTTGGCGTGGTTACAGAAGGCAGGGCTGCAGTGCTCACTGTCTGACACACACAGCCCAGGTTATTGATGAAGAAACAGCCCCCACCCACAGCCCATCTCATTCCCCCCTTTGATGCCAGCTTAACTGGTTAAGCTTTGGCATCACCATTATTGAAGTTATGAAGTGGGTGGCTGTCTGTTGCTTTGATTACCCCACCTATTAATTTCCCAGTGAGGGCCTAGAGATAAAGTTTTTGGGTAATATCTGGGGCTTTTTCTTGTTTTGAGAAGTTTTTGTTCTGGATAGCAGAATCTCGAGGATGGGGTTTTCCAGCAGTCATCTTGGGGGTTACTGATGTTCATGTGGATTCTCTGCCAGGTTCCAGGTCCATCTATTAATTTTTTATTTTATAAGCTTGCTTTATTTTCCCTTTAGAGAGTTTACACCTTTAATCTTAAAGGGGTACTGAAGGGGGATGATCTTTTTTCTGTAGCTACTTCCTGCTGGCCATGGGTTGTAGGGACCCTACCTGACAAGGTGTGAAAGCTCTGTTATTTTATTTTGACTGGAGGGAGATGGATCTGTCACTTTGTATGAAGGTGGATGAAGTTTTTACATGGCTAACAAGATGCCCATTCTGAAAGAAACAAATTTAATTAGAATTTTGAGAATACATGGTTTCCTTAAGAGGACACTAGATCCCAGAATTAGAAAAGATTAGGTGCCTGCAAAGATGGCACCTTTGTAAAGTTGGTGGGGAACAGTATATATATGTTATTTTATGTTGTTGGTTAAACCTAAAGAGAAATTGTAATAGAAAATGGGATTAGGCATAAATCATTAATATTAGTTTTTATGGTAGAGGAGAGAAATGAGAAGAGGTATTTCTCTTTTCAGTTAAGTCAAAGGAGATGAAAAGAGGCAAGGTTGATTTCAACATTTTGACATAAACATTACTTAGCTTTTTTTTCTTTTTTCTCTGTTTTTTTTTTTTTTTTTTTTTTTTTTTTTAGCTTTGTTTTTTGAAGATGAATCCCAGACTGTTCAATGACTGGCACTCATGTGTTTCATCAGGTGCTTCTGGTGAACTGGTACTCTTGCGTAGCTGACTTTATTCAGGATTAATACACCAAGCTGGACATTTCTTTAGCTTTAATAGCTGTGGGAGTGATCAGAACTACAGAGTAAAGCTTTTATAGTTTGGGCTTTAATTGAGTAACTCTTGATAAAATTTTTTGACTGTTTTTATTAGGCTTTGTTTTTTTTTGAGAATCTAGTTAAGCTGGTTAGGGCATTTTTTCCCAGATGAATGTCTTGGTGAAATTCAGAAAGAACTTTTTATTGCACTGCTCCTGGCCAGATTTGGGCATTTTTAATAAGCTACCCATCAGTTTTTAGGGTGAACTTTAAGCTAGCTGCCCTGGTTTGTTTACCCTGGGTACACTGTGCAACTTTAAGTACTAGTACAGGTGCTGGAATAAGAGGTAGGAGGGAAAACTGGTTTGAGTTTGCTACATCCTTATTTGCACCTGGGGGATTTTTAATAACTGAGCCTGATATTAATTAACCAATTACTTGTAAGCTACTGGTGGCCTTAGGCTTAAGCACATCCTTCATCTAGTGTGGGGAGAAAGATGTGAGAGGTTGCCCCTAAGTTAATTTGGTGGCCTTTTCATTAAAAGGGTTGTTGGCCTCATTGCTTTCAGGCAAGGTGGCCACTTTTTTATTTTATAGACATGTTTATAAACTATTCAGAAAATGAAATTGATCAGGCCCTTCAGCATGTTCAGTGTTTTCCTGTATATGATTTACCAGAAGCATTACCGTAGTTATCAGACATATATCTAGAATAGGATGTAGGTACAGTACTTAATACTAATTAATGTATTACTTAATGTATGAGTTTTCCTTGAGCAGCAATTAATAGCTTTAAGCTTCAGGTTTGCAATATTATACAGGTTATTTTTCCATGGAAGCAAGCTATAGTGCCAGTTGTGTTTACGTTCTACTTACAGTATTCTGGTATTTACTGCTCCACTTCCTATGTTCTTCATAGAAGCTGCAGCACGTTGATTCTAGAGGGAAATTAGGGAGTAGATTTTATCGGCCTAGTGCATAGCACTTTCTGGCACTATGAAACAGTGCCAGTTTGGAGACGATATTTATTGTACATTTGGTTGTACTTAGCTACTCCTGGCTGCTGCAGGAACTCAAAACTGCAAAGTAGTTGCCATCCACTTCAGGAGCACAACCAGAGATGTAATACTTTCATTGTTTCAAGGGTCAGTGACCAAACTAGCCACTAACTCGCACAGAGAAGTACCCTGCATGTACTGGACACCTGCTGTGAATGTACAAGAGATTTTGATAATGTTGAAGTTTATCTTTTCATTTTTATACATCTTTTAAATACTTTTAATGCAATGTGCTACATATTAAATGAACTTTCAGTACTTTGCTTTTTATTTTTACACTTTTACCATGAAGATGTTAATTATACAGGTATTTTATTTTAGTAGTAGAGGAAAAAGGTCATTTTTTTTTCCATTTTTAAAATGAAAACTGAAGATTCCCAGTCGATTCAAGGTACCTTTTTACTGCCACCACTCGAATATGTATATTGAAGTGACTTTTAGATAGATTTTATTGTTAGGAAGGTTTTTTTTTCATTAAAATCAATTTAGATTTTTAATTAATAATGGCTTTTTAGAATTAGCTATTTAAATGCTTTAATTTGGAAGATGCTTCCACAAATTTTTTATACTTAAACATAATTACATAGACTGGTTAATTTACCTAAAATTATAATTGCTATCAAAGGATTTTACTTTATGCATTTAGGAGAGGGCAGATTTATAATTTTTTAACTTAATTTTATTAAACATGAATTTACAGCTTTTTATTATTTTAAGATTTAATACATATAATGTTAACATTAACCTGGTATCTTACAAACCAAAGAGATAACACTTAGGCTAAATAAGTTGAAACTGTTATTGTTTAAACAAAGAATGTTGTTTCCTTTTTTTTCTTTACAGGGGTTTGAAATTGCTCTTAGATAAAACTTTAAAACTGTGAATAATCTTAAAAGCATACTGACTTCTAGGCTTTGGAATATAAAGTAATTATTTAATTTGTTTTTATTATAATTTAGTAAGGTTTTTTTTATAGCTTTCCCAATAGTTTTTATATTTAGATTTCTATATGACTTTTCCATATCACTTAGTTTAATTTGGGTTTTAGGAATATTTATTATCTATATAACTGCATATTTAATTTTAACAATTTTAGCAAATAGGCAGACATGAATAGTTTTATATGGAAACACAACTTAGTTACTTAAAACCTTCCCCCCCTTTTTTTTATAAAACAAGTTTAACTGTAAAACAATATTTGAAAGATTTTTTTTTGAAGAGTTTTCTTTTGCTGGCTTTTCCAGATTAGGGGTTTGTGGTTTCCCTCTTTTGTGGCTCTTTTTAGTTAATGGCTTATAACCAAAATGTTTCCAATGTTAAGATACATTTTTTCTTTGTTTTAGAATCATAAGCAGAGGCAAGGAGTGAGCCCAGACTGGCAGTAACCATAAGCAAAAGCAAACTCAGTTTATAATTGTCATCACAATAGTTGAAGTCTAGGTGTAGGTGAAATTAGTTATAAAATAATTATAACTAAAGATAAGTTTAAGTTACAATTACTATTATTATAGTAAGCACTAGATAAACTTGAAGTAGCCATAAACAAAGGTAAATTAGTGTAAGATTACTATTATAATAGCTAAAATTTAAGCTACATTTATTCCGCTATAATAATTTCAGTTATTAGTTTTATATATATATATAGGTACTTATACAGTGATTTTAATTTTTAGTTTCTAGAAAGTTTTTACTTAAAATTACTTTGGGTACCTTTATATTAATTATGCAATTAAAATAATTTTATTAGTAACAATTCTGTGCAGTTTTTCCATCTTTTTCAGTAATTAAATAAGTTTCAGTTGTGAGTTATGCATTAAATTTACTAGCAAGACAGTATTGGCATTTAAAGGTTCATTTCCAGGTTATTTATTCCTGTCATCCAACTTGTAACAGGTGAACTTTAAATTTGATTTGCTAGGCACAAGCAAACTGACAAAGTTAAATAGATTTCAAAGTTGAACACAAAATTAAGCACAGATTATAACAAAAGAATTTTATTCCTTTGCATTTGCAGGGCAGTTTTAGACTCAGGAGACAGGCTGGCTAAATTTTATTGTGAAGTTGCCAAGCCAAATTGTGGTGTTTTTTTTTTCTTCACAGTTTTATGACTTTATTGTCTGATAATTTTCCAGTTAAACCAGCATTAAAAAGCCATTAAGTGATTAGAAGTTCATTGTTCTAGCTAATAGACTGGGTTTCTGAGGCAATAGCCTTTTTGCTAGATAAAGTCACTTTACCAGTTTTACAGTTTTTAAAACATTTCAAAGCATTTTAACAGAAACCGGCAAAGAGAAATTCAGTAGCAGGAAGTAGAAAGGTAAAACATGGGTAAAGGTTAATTATGCAAATGAAGCTTGGCCTGTGACCTCCCTGGGGAAAGGAACTTCCACTGCATTCATTTTGGCTCTGCCCAGCGCCTTTTCACTTTATTTTCTTAGGTAGCTGGATGTAGTGACAGGAATGCGGCTTGCAAAGGCGTGGACCAGCTGGGAGGGGTAAGAGGAGCGCAAGTGCACATTCAGGCTTTGCAGTTTTCTTTATAAACTATTAATTATTTTACTCCTTTGCCAATAGCAGGGGAGGGGCTCCAGCTTAACCGACGTTCACTATTTCACAGTTTAATACTACTATTTGGAGGCATGAAAATATACACTGGCATCTAATACAGACAGAAACACAAAGCACGTCAATTTGACTCATAATTTTCATTTTTCCAGTATGGTTGCTTTTGAGCGACAGCTTGTTAATTATTGCAACTTCTCACACCAAACTTTTATCAGGACTTTTTGCCTACCCTCGCTGTTTATAAAACAAGCTCATTTGCTATCCAGCACCAAAACAAAGATTTATTTCTGGCTAAACCTTTCCACTGTTTAACTCATATTCAGACAAAGCTATATTCCAAAAACCAATCCACTTTTCTGTAACCAAGATTTTCCAAATCCAGATCAATTTTTCAGGATGCACTTGGACTTAAACCCATTAATGTCCTTTTTTACTATAATCAAACCTTCACTCTCTTAGTGAAGGTGTTGTAGAGAAATCGGGTGTGCGCAGTATCGAAGGCCAGGACACGAGAGTACCGAGAAGGAAGTTGATTTATTTCGACCGGCCGGGCTCGGCGGACTCTCCTCCTAATAAAAACCGAGCCCCGAATAGAATTTTGGGTTCCCTTTTATACAGAAAAGATATAAGGGTAGGGAGTTAAATGGTGCTTTTGTGAAAGAAAATGACTTTCCTTGTTAGTTAAGTGTTTGTCTGAGTACCAGATAAGTTTTGAATTATAGTACCCCCATATTTTAGGTGAGCTTGAATTAACATATCCCTCCCATCTCAGGTGAGCTTGAATTAGCATATCGCTCACATCTCAGGTGAGCTTGAATTAGCATATCCCTCACATCTCTGGTGAGCTTGAATTAGCATATCTTCCCCATCTCGTCTGGAGGCAACCCTAAATACACATTTGTCTTACATCCTTTTTGAACATTCAGAGACTATAGGGCCTATATTACTTATTTGGCCATCTTGGGGACTAGGTCCTCTTGGAAACAATTTTGAATTTATGCACAGGCTATATCATATTCCCCCCTTTGAGGCAAAGCTTAAGTTATTAAGCTTCGGCATCACTATTGTCTGAGTCCCTCTGGACTGACTGGTATGTATATAGAGCCATGAGATGGGCAGCTGTTTGCCTTTTTACTACACCATTTATCAGGGTGCGCATTCTGTTTATGATGAAAGGAAGGAGGCATGGAAGGATGGTGCATGCTCCTATGAAGACGGCAACTATTCCCAGTAGAAGCTTGAAATTGTCTACTATTGACTGCCAGCTTCCAAAGGGATTATTTAAATTCCAACCATTCCAGGTTTGCACTGGGACATGAGCAATTTTTACTATATTGCTTGTAATTTCATCAATAACCTTTCCAGTGTTATCTAATTCAAGGCAGCAATTAGAGAGATTGAACTTTCCACAAACTCCCCCTTCAGCTGCTAAGAGATAGTCTAGGGCAAGACGGTTTTGGTAGATAGCAATTTCTGAATTTAGTTTGCTGTTGGGCTAGTAAGTTTAGTGCATGGGCAGTTTCATTAGTTATTATCTCTACCACAGCTTGTAGGTGGATGATTCAGTTTAGCATACAGATAGGGGTTCGGTAACCCCACATGCCATCCTCTGCCCAAGTTACTGGCTCATAGTATTGGATTATATGCTCAGGGGGCCATTCTTCACCTCCCCAGGTAGTGACAGCCCTTTTTTTCCTTGTGTTTTGATATACTGGCTGGCTTAGCTCTTTCCCTTCTGTTAAGGGAATGAGGAAGAAGGAGGGTTTTATTGTACCAAGCATACAAGTTCCACACCAGTTTTGCGACAGTTCTCGGAATGCAACCTTCCCACAAATCCAGTACAAACCATTTGGGGCAGTAAAGGGGCCCTTTGCAGTGGAGTTCCACACTGTAATTAAATTGGGGAAAGTACGATTTATGAGAACGAGGTCCAATTCTTTCCATTTCCCCAAGGCTCTGCTGTATTTGTGGTATAATTTCAGAATTTTCCCCCTGTACATGTTAGGTTTCCAACAGCTATAGAGGAGCTTAGGCAGGCCCTTGAAGCACAATATTTTCCTATGACGGAAGTTTGTAAGGGCCACATACTATCTCGGGGGACAGCCGGGAGGCCAGTTGCATTATACGGTTGACTGTAATTGTATTCCCTGGTTTCCCATGGCCATTGGTCTCCCATATTAGTACCACCACATATGTAGCATGAGGAGACATTTAAGGCTGTGCCCACCACTTCAGCCAGGCTTATAAAGAGGTTTCTTGCTGCTTGTGGGATGGAAAAGGGCTTTTCCATTTCTTCATAAAAGGAGTGGAACACAGAATGGGCTTTACTTGTGAGTGGGTATTCTCGATACCCAACCCAGATGTAGGCTCCTGGGTCTATTCCTTTACCTTCAATGTGGAGGTCCATTTGGACTCCCTGAGTCTGCCAGGATTCAGGTTTAAGGATGGTGAGGTTTAAAGGGTTACATTGACCATGTAGACAGTTAGCCGGGGCCATACCCTTGGTGAGGATAGCTGTCTGTTTAGCTATGTTTGTTTTCCAGGTGGCCCAGGTGACACAAGACCAGTAGGGGCAGTAGTATGCACCTATGTATTTGCACTAAAAGCTCCCCCCTTGGGCTGCACTTCTCATTTCTGGAGCGCACACGTACTTACTGCTATGAGTATACGTTTGCTCCCAGCTGAGCCCTCCACAATCTGTGTTCCATGGTATCCTGGAGTCTATAGCCTGACATGCGTCAAATAGGAGGGACACTTGTTGGTTCTGGCTCATGACTGGGGTGGAGGAAAGTAGATCCCCATTTTGATCAAGCACTCTTATTTCCCATTTACGGGAGACTGTTGGGGGTCTAGGGTCATAGCAGGTTATTTGGCCAGATGCATTACAGACACTATAGGAGGTTCCCTGAAACTGACAGGTGGTTACCTGGCCCTTGCAGGTGTAATGACTATGATATATTAATGTGGTGTTGACATGGGCCCCTGTACGCACCTTTTGAATACATGGCTCACATTCTGTGGTGTCGACCTGGGACCAGGGGAGGGTTAGGGCTAGAAGTAGGAAAAATAGGCAAAGGGGCATTGCAACAGATTAAACCAGATTCCTAATCTTCGGCTGTGCATAGACCAATCAGGTTCCAGGGTGTGATTGGAGCAGGGCTCGGTGTTCCCTCCTCAATCTTCAGCCATCCGTGGACCAGTCAGCTTCCGGGGTGTGACTGGAGCAGGGCTCGGCGTTCCCCTTTTTCGCAAGATGAGTTTGGTTGGGCTGTGGGTGTCTGGAATACAGGTCCAGGACTCTGGGGCAGCTCGCTTGACTCGGCTATGGTGTATCCACGGGATGATTTCAGCTACTTTAACTGCAGTGGGGGTGGATAAAATGACAAGATAGGGCCCTCGCCATCGAGGGGTTAGTGGAGCTGACTACCAGTCCTTGACCCAAACTTCATCTCCTGGCTTGTACGGGTGTACAGAGCTGCTTAAGCTAATGGGGGCCCTTTCTTGGACCCAGTGATGCAGGTTATGTAGGGTTTTTCCTAAGCTTATCATCTGCTGAGCTATTGATAAGTTTCCTCTTTCTCTGAGATCCCCCTCTATATTTCTGATTAAGGGAGGAGGCCTCCCAAAGAGGATTTCATAAGGGGTTAGGCTTAGTTTTTGGCTTGGGCTGGCTTGAATTTGTAGGAGAGCACTTGGAAGTACCTGCACCCATGTTAGTCCAGTTTCTTGGCAAATCTTGGCAATATAAGTCTTTATTGTACGGTTCATTTGCTCTACCTTTCCTGAGCTCTGAGGATGGTAAGCGGTGTGCAGTTTCCATTGGATGCGCAGTGACTTTGCAATCTTTTGAGTGATTTCAGAGATGAAGGCAGGTCCGTTGTCAGAGCCAATTGAGAGCGGTAGCCCATAGCTGATGTGGGCTATGGGTGGAAGGCTCTTTGTCTCTTCAGAGATAACTAAGCTGTTTGACTTGTGAGTGTGGAATGGTAAGAGGCTGCAGTCCTGCCCTTAGGGAAAATGGCAACAGGCTCCAGTCCCAGGAAATGTTTAACAATGCAAGGGCTATAAACTTTAAGTATTTAGGGGAAATGCAAAAAGTAAATATGCTAAAAGCTTATCTAGAATATCTGGAGTCCATGCTAAAAGCTTACCTAAGATGTGGAAGAGATATATGCTAATTGAAGCCTATTGAGAACTGAAACAAAGGGACCATTTCACCTTTCCTCTCTGTATAAAAGACGTTTGAAAATCTTGTTCAGGGCTCGGGATTCAACTGAAAGCTCCCGAGTCCAGCCGGCTGTCAATAAACCATTTTTCCTTCTCAAAATCATTCCTGAGTCCTGGCCTCTCCATACTCAAATAATTGAACTTCTCTCAAATTCTACAACATTTTTGGCAACTCTGGTGGGACAACAAACGAAGGCCAGAGACGGTAGCATTTTGCTGCCCCTTCCAAATCCCCGAGGAAGCCAGGAGGACTCGGGTGAACCCCAAATCTGGGTGCCCCTGGATTAAATTTAATCCAGAAAAGATGTGGGCTCCACCAGAATCTTCCCGACAAAAATCGAGGGCAATGGAAGGTCTGAAGAGAAAGATTCTGGGAACGAAAAAGAACTCCAAACTTGGAAGAAGGTAAGACTCCCCGGGTGAGCACAGTCTGGAAGGCCCTAGCTTTAATTGCTAGGAAGGGGAGGCTGATCACCTCCCGAGAGAACCCTAGTAGCCCCAGAAGGTTGGGGGGAAGCTGTTCTCTCTAGTTTGGGAAAAGGAGAAAAACCGGGGAAAAGCCCTGGTGTTTTGGGTTTGTCTAACTGCATGTTAGAATCTGGTACTGGTCTTATATCCACTAAAGGAGTGGAGTCTCGATTTTAATAGGAAGGGCTATTTATAGGTTCAAGTCCTAATGTCCTGGAAATTGGTCTAGATTAAGGAAAACAAAACTTGGTTACAGGAAAATGGATCGGCTTTTCTGGTGGAGCTTGGTCTGGGTGTAAAGTTTAAACAGTGGAAAAGTCTAGCTGAAATCTTTTGTTATGGTGCTAAATTGTGAATGAATTCGCTTTATACCAAATGTTAAGTGTTCTGAGGTTTGTGATGGCTGTGGGGGCAGCCATGGTGAAAATAAATATATAAACTTGTGGGTCAGATTAGTGACCTTTGTGCTTCTGTCTGTGTCAGCTCAATGCTAGTGTTGGAGTTGTGTCCTTATGTAAAGTAGAATTACAGCTGAGCTGGAGCCCTCCCTTGCCATTGGCAAGGGGGTGAAATGATTCTGGGGCAAAAGCTGAGGAGTCTGGATGTTTGCGGAGTCTAGATGTTTGTGCATGCTCTGCTGTCTTGTCTCTGGTCTGGCCCTTTGCTGGGGCTTGGAGGCCATCTGTGTCCGCGCCAAGCACCCAAGTTTGTTGGGAATGTCCCAGTCAGGGCGGCTGGGTTCCTGGGAGAGTTGCCAAATTTGAGTAGGTTCTGTCTGCCCATTTTGGCTGAAAGCTGGAAAGGGGGGAGCGGCTTGCCCCTTTCCAGTGAGTCCACCCTTCTATTCATAAGCCGCATTCCTGTTTGTTGTGCACCCGACTGCCTGGAAGGGGGGGGAAGTGAAGGGGGTGAAAAGCAGAATCAGAATAAATGCAGTAAAGTTCCCTCCTTAGGGTGTCAAAGCCAAAATACGTTTGCATTCTGCTCAGGTTCTTAGAAGGTATTGTAGTAACCTTAAGTAAGAGAATGTTCTGTGAAGGTAAAATTTGTCTTAAGGGTATAAATTATAAAAGTTTTACAAAGCATTGTTTAAATTAAGGTATTTAAGTGGCTAATTGCAGAAAGTCATTATTTAACAAAACTGAATTGATAATAATAATAATACTAAAAGGCAATTTTATAACAAACTTATTTGGCAGCCAATCTCCCCTGCCAACTTGCTTCCAAAAAAACTGTTTCTGGTATTTCATGCTACTAAGTATTTAAAGTGAAGAAAAGTTCATTATTTTAACAAGCTTGTTTAGTATTAATGGCAATTATATGTTGTAAGAAGTTTGCCTGGTAACTTAGTATGTGGGATATATGGAGTGTGTTTTTATTGTTAAGGAAACAGAAGATAATTTTGTCCTAAGATAAAATGATTGATTATTGGAAAGAGTAGAGTGTGGGACAGAACCTGAATGAATACTGAAAGTGTAGAAGGCTTGTGGAAGGAAAATTTTTATGATTAAAATTGAATAAGATCAATATACAAAGAAAATCTTTTATCAATAGCTTCTTGTGCTTTAACCTCATCATTTCCTCAGCGTTTGAAGAAGAGCCTTATCTCTTTTAAAAGAACATTTATGTTCTAGAAATCAAATCCTGAAAAGTAGCTTTTTTATTTCAAACTAACTGCAAGAGATCTATTATTTTACTTTAAAGGAAAAATTAAAGTAATGGTTAAGTTAATTTAATATGTTATAAGCCAAATGAAAGGTATTTAAAGGTGTTATAAAATTAATAGGTTTTTTTAAAAAAAATAATAAAAACTGTAACTAAGAGTTAAAATCATTTATAAATGCATTTATATTATAAAACAGTGGAAAGACAATAACTGAAATTATAGCTGGGTGAATTTAGCCTGAAACTATTATTTAAGTGTAAATTCTAAACTAACCTTTCCTTTGTTTATGGTTACTTCAAGCCTAACCTCACCCTTTGCCTTTGCCTATGGTTATTTCATAATTGAGAAGAGCTGGGACATCACTGTCTCCTCTCCTGGTATTAGTAACCCTTTCTCTCATGAATTCAAGTGTAACCTAAATAAATGGCTGCCTGATGGAATAAGGTTAAATGACCACTGGAGTTTTATTATCTCCATAATCAAAAAGGGGGGTGGAGGGGGAGAAGTCTCCTGCCTTGACAGTCAGTGTTCCTAAGAGTGGCAATTCATGAGAGAAAGCAGTCTGTCTCCCTGAGGCTTCAAATAGCCTCAGTAAATATATATAAAATTAATCTTGTTGCTTATCCAAAATTCTGCTAATTTCAAAGTAAAATATAAAGTTCTAAAACAAAATGGTGCTAAGGCATTGAGAACATTTTGGTTATTACAGTCCATTAAGTAAGAAGGAAAATTCTTGTGGTAAACTGCATGGTCATAGTGCAAATTAAGAAGAGTTTCAAGAGTCTTTGAAATGTTTGCAGTCACACTTGTTTTGTAAAGATTAGAAGTTTAAAGTAATTAAAGTTATGTTTTTGTCTCAAACTATTTATATCTGCCTATTTGCTCAAATTGTTGAGGTTAAATATGCAGTTACATTTATAAATATTCTTAAAGCCCAAATTAAACTAAGCAGGATGAAAAAGTCATAGAAATCTGATTATAGAAACAATTGGGAAAGGGCCTCCTCTTTGCAAGAGCTTTTAAGGCATGACTAGGTGTGGCAGATTAAACCTATCTACTAGGCTAGGGAATTAAGAATCAGTTTGCCTAGTAATTTCCCAGTTTAAACCTTTGTCAGCCATAAAATGCAAAAAAAAAAAAGAAAAAGAAAAAGAAAAAACAAAGATTAGGTTAATTTTCACATAAGAAAAATGTTGATGTGACCTGGTGGCCTGCTGCCTCAGTCTCCCACTCCCGGGTTGGACAGCAGTGGAGGAGACCAGTTTAGGCCAGTCCTATGGGCAGTGGAAGGATGCCCAAGAAGGAGCTAAGTCGGTGCCATTTCAGCACTAAATTCTATTCCTTATTTGACAAAGGGGGGAGCAGGTAAAAACTAAAATGGTTGGAATGTGATAGAGGAAGCAGTTAAATTAAACTTTTGTGTGGGAAAGTTAAATCTCAGATAAGCTGTAACTTCTGAAGTATCCAATCTATGGAAAAACAGAGGAAGAGCTTGCATGCTAGGCTTAGGGGTATAAATTGTGTCATTTTTCTTTGTTCGTGGCACCAGCCATATCTGGCTCTGCACCCCTTCTTGCAAGATTGAGAATAAATTATTTTCTTCTCCACAATCTGGTGAGCCTTATTTTCTTCCAGAAGATTTCTTTCCAACAAAATAAAGGTAATTAGTGGCTCTATTAACAAATTTCAGTAAGTAAAGGAAAGTCCATAAAAACTATGGAAAAGATCTTTCCTGGGTTATGATTTTTTAAAAAATTAAGTAATTGTGTAATGTGTTTTAAAACCTGGTAGTCAGTATGCTTTTAAATTAATAATTTTCATAACTTAAAGAAAAGAAATTTTTAGCTTCCTATAAGGGAAAAAGAGAACATTCCTTGCATAAACTATTATGGTTTCAATTTTATTTAACTTGAGTGTAATCTCCCATAGTTAATTTATAAACTAAATTAACATTATGTACGAAATCTTTAGAGTAATGAATATTGTAAGTTCACATTAGTGAAATTATGCTAAAGGAAAAAGATTGTAGATATGCTCTCTTAAATAAAGAGTGAATTTCTTTCATTGGTAATTGTAATTTAGTAAGTTTATTTAAACATGAGGTGGCTAGTCAATGTGGTTATAGTCAATTATAAAGAGTTTGTAAAACATCTTCCAAACTGAAAATGTTTAAATAGTTCTAGTTGTAGAAGTCATTGTTAACTAAAAAACTTAGATTGGTATTGGTAGCAGAAATAACTTCATGATAATAAACCTGTCTGAAGGCCACTGCAAAGTACACATTTAAGTAAATGGTAATAAAAAGTTGTCTTGATTCTATTGGAAATATTCTGTTTTCATTCTAACAATGAAAAATAATATTTTTCCTCTTACTAAAGTAAAGTACCTACTGTTATCTTCATAGTAAAATTGTGTAAGTAAACAGTCATTTGATATATGTGTTGCATTAAGTTGTTTAAAATATATATAAAAACAAGGAATAAACTTTAACATTGTCAAACTCTTGTGCATTCAAACCAGGCCTTGAATACATTACAGGTGGCCTCTCCATGTGAGTTATTGGCTAGGCTGGTCACTGACCCCTCAATTAAAATATGTGCTATATCAGTCTCTGGTTCTGCTCCTGAAGTTGATGGAAACTATATTGCAGTTTCAAGCTCCTGCAGCAGCCAATAATGACTCGGTACAGCCAAGTGTACAATGGATATCACCTCCAGACTGGCACTGTTCCATGGTGCCAGAGAGCACTATGCACCAGGCTAGTGGAATACTGGAAAATCTCTCTAAGATGAAGGATGCTGCAACTTGCTCACTGCATTGAAGAACATGCTAAGTGGAGCCATGATACCAGGATACTGTAAGTGAAACTTAAACACAATTGGCATTATGGCCTGCTCTCATGGAGAGATAACATGTAAGGTATTACAAACCTGAAACTCAAAACTAATAATTGCAACTCTGAATCCTTATGCATTAAATAATACATTAGTTAATATTAAGTGCTGTACTTTTATCCTGTACCAAATATATGCCTAATAATTGTAATGTTATCTTTTCTATTTTGGATCAAGTGCAGAAGTATATTAGACATGTTAAATTCCTGGTAAAATCATTTTCTAAACAGTTAATAACATGTCTATAGAATAAGGTGGCAGTCTCAGCCAGTCTCAGTCAACTTCTATATTCTGCTGTACTCTGCTGTGTAGCAAAAGTGAGGCTTGCTTGCTGATGGTGAGTCACCTATTGAACAAGTCAAAATTGCTAGAAATTGTACAATGAAAACCAAGGTGTAAAAATCTTTATTCTGTAGTTCTGATCACTCCCACTGGTGAAAACTAAGAGTATTTCCAAATTAGTGTTCTAATCCTGAGTGAAGCCAGTTGCCCAAGGAGTGCCAGTTCACCAGGAGCATCTGACAGAGTGAATGAGTGTCAATCATTGAACAGCTTGGAATGTGTCTTCAGACAAAGCTAAGTGTCTGTTGCAATTTATCTCTAAAGATGGATAACTTAAAAAAGAATATATATGCTGTTCCCACCAGCTTTTAAGGAGTGCCATCTTTATAGGCATCTAACCTTGTCTACCTCTGTAATCCAATGTGTCCTCTTTTAAAAACAGGTATTCCAAATTTTTAATTAAGTTTGTTTCTTTCAGAGTGAACATCTTATTAACCATATGAAAACTTCATCCAACTTTGTACAGAATGCCAGATCCATCTTCCTCCAGTTAGAATAAATTAAAGAGTTTTACACCTTATTAGGCAATGACTACAGCCCATGGCCAGCAGGAAGCAGTTACAGAAAAGAGATCATCTCCCTTCAGCACCCCTTTTAAATTAAAGGTGTAAACTCTTTAAGAGTAAAATAAAAGTAATAGATGGATCTGGAACCTGACTGGAAATCCACGTGAGTGCCAGTGGCAGCAGAATAACTGCAGGAGGCCCCTGCCCAAGATTCTGCTGTCCAGAATGAAAAGTTCTAAACTTCTAAAAACAGTCCTGGATGCTGTACTAAAGACTGATAAATAATCAATCAAGACAACAAACAGCCATCCACCTCATAGCTCCAACAATAATTATGCCAAAGCTTAGCAAGTTAAACTTTGGCAAAAGGGGGGGAATGATGTGGGCTATGAGTGGAAGGCTCTTTGTCTCTTCAGAGATAACTAAGTTGTTTGACTTGTGAGTGTGGAACGGTAAGAGGCTGCAGTCCTGCCCTTAGGGAAAATGGCAACGGCTCCAGTCCCAGGAAACAGTTTAACAATGCAAGGGCTATAAACTTTAAGTATTTAGGGGAAATGCAAAAAGTAAATATGCTAAAAGCTTATCTAGAATATCTGGAGTCCATGCTAAAAGCTTACCTAAGATGTGGAAGAGATATATGCTAATTGAAGCCTATTGAGAACTGAAACAAAGGGACCATTTGGCCTTTCCTCTCTGTATAAAAGACGTTTGAAAATCTTGTTCAAGGCTCGGGATTCAAACAGAAGTTCCCGAGTCCGGCCGGCCATCAATAAACCATTTTTCCTTCTCAAAATCATTCCTGAGTCCTGGCCTCTCTATACTCAAATAATTGAGCTTCTCTTAAATTCTACAACAAGAGCAGTGAAAGCATTTTCTGTGGGCTTTCCCAGAGCAGGGGATCCCGATCTCCCCCCTTTGTGGCTTCATATAAAGGGCACGTGAGGACCCCAAAATTGGGGATCCAATTGCGGCAGAATCGAGCTGCCCCAAGGAACTCTCGCAGCTTCCGGCGAGTGTTGGGCTCAGGAAGACTACAGATCGCTTCCTTTCTTTCAAGTCCCAATTCACGGCGCCCCTGTGTTATTTTGTAACCTAGATATTTGACCTGAGGTAGGCAGATTTGGGCCTTTTTCTTAGACACCCGATAGCCCTTCTGCTGTAGATGTTTTAAAAGAGCATGGGTTCCACCAGCACAGTCCTGATAGGTGGAACTTCCAAGAATGAGGTCATCTACATACTGGAGAAGAAAACAGTTATGGCTTTCTGCCTTAAAGGATTTGAGATCACTGGCCAGGGCTTGTCCAAAAATAGTGGGTGCATTTTTAAATCCTTGAGGCAATCGCATCCATGTCAGCTGCTGCTTTTCACCTGAGTTTGGATTTTCCCATGTAAAGGCAAAAAT
The DNA here is from genome assembly GCF_030445035.2 of Dasypus novemcinctus. Classification (NCBI taxonomy): domain Eukaryota; kingdom Metazoa; phylum Chordata; class Mammalia; order Cingulata; family Dasypodidae; genus Dasypus; species Dasypus novemcinctus. The sequence continues at coordinate 2,336,745 of NC_080679.1, forward strand.
CAGCTGACTCCTGGGTGCTACCCTAATGCAGAAGAAGGCATCCTTAAGATCTAGGCATGAAAAGTAGATTGCCAATGCGGGTATTAAGCTGAGCAGAGTATAAGGATTAGAAACTGCAGAATGAAGGGCTACTACTGCCGAATTAACTGCTCGTAAGTCCTGGACTGCGCGGTAATCTCCATCAGGCTTTTTAACTGGGAAGAGAGGGGTGTTCCAAGGAGACTGGCACGGCTTCAATATGCCCTCACTCAGCAATCTCTGAATATGTAGCTGGACCCTTTCTTGTGCTTCGCGTGGAACTGGATACTGCCTTATGCTTACTGGACTGGCTGTAGGCTTTATTTCAATAATAACTGGAGGAATGTCATGTGCCATCCCCATCGGGTTCCCCTCTGCCCATACTTCAGGCACATCTTCAAAGGGGAGCTGCATGGCCATGGATTGGCCAGTCTCACTGAGGCAAAACAGTCTCCATTCCTCCTGCAGAGGAAGGGTTAGCGCTACCTTCGGAGGGTCTTGTGGCCCCAAGGTCAGTGTGGATCGCCCTGTGGCACTAAAGGTAATTTGAGCCTGTAGTTTTGACAGCAGGTCTCGACCCAGGAGGGGGACTGGGCACTCCGGAAGATAGAGGAATTCGTGAGTGACTTCCCTTCCCCCAATGTTGCAGGTCCTGGCTTGAAGGAAAGGCCGTTGGGCACTTTTGCCAGTTGTCCCTACGATAGTGGCTTGCCTTTTTGATAGAGGCCCAACTGGCTTGGTCATTACAGAATGTTGAGCCCCAGTGTCAACCATCATCTGTATGGTGCGGCCCCCAATTTGAACTCCGACCATAGGCTCCTTGGGGCCAAGGGAATAGGAGCCCGGTCTGTCCTAATAATCTCTATCAGAGTCCTCCATTCCCGCCAGCCCAATGATCTGATCTGCAGGTTTCTTCTCTGAACCTTTACGGTCCCAGCGTTTGGGTCGTGATACCCCACTGGCCTTTCTGGCTAATGCTTTGGCTGCAGAGGCCGGGTCAAGTGGCCAGCTAGGACACTCTTGCTTCCAATGTCCATCCTCCTTGCAGTATGCACACTGATTTCGCCCTAGACGTGGGCCTTTCCCTCTCCTTGGGGCTGGGGTTTGCCAAGTTACCTTCCTTGTCACAGGAATGGACTTTTCCACTATGGCTGCCACCAGAAAATCTGCCTTTTTCCTCATCTTCCTAATTTCCTCCCTTTTTGTTTCTTCATCATGGTTGACATAGACCTTAGTAGCTACTTCCATGAGCTGAGAGATATTCATTCCAGCAAACCCATCTAATTTCTGCAGCTTTCTCCGGATGTCAGCCTGTGACTGGGCAACAAATGCTGCATTTACCATTGTTTGGCTCTCAGGAGCATCTGGGTTAAAGGGCGTGTATACACGGAATGCCTCACACAGTCTCTCATAGAATTGAGCAGGACTCTCATCTAGAGCCTGTAGAATGTGACTGGTCTTTGCCATATTCACTGCCTTGTGGCTCCCTGCCTTCAACTAATGCCCTATGGAATGTCTCTAGTCGGTTGAGCCCGACAGCGCTATTTGGATCCCACAGGGGGTCCTCTTCTGGGAACTGCAGCGGGCATATTGATCACTGTCCAAAGTTCCCTCAGGTGGGTGCTCTCTAAGCCAGGTTAGCGCTCCCTGCGTGACCCGCATTCTCTCCTCAAAGTTCAATAAAGTCATTATAAGTTGTTTACAATCAGCCCAGGTGGGTCTGTGGGTCTGTATGATAGACTGGAAAAGGTCTGCCATGGCCTGAGGCTTCTCCGAAAATGGTGGGGTGTGGCTTTTCCAGTTAAAGAGATCTGTTGTCATAAAGGGCTGATAGATGAATGTCCAGCTTCGCCCCTGAACCTGGCCATCTGCATCGTAAAAGATTGGGGCCCGGGTTTCACGCAGCGGTAACTGGAAGGCAGCCTTCTCCCTGGCTCCCTCTGCCCCCGGGGATCCCTGTGGTATGAGCTGTAATCTCTTAGCGTCTCCTCCCTGACTGACCCGCAGTGCTGCACCGGCGTTGCCAGGTGTAACCAGCTGTAAAAGCAGCTGGTCTGCATTTCTCCTTGCCGAAGGTGCCAAAGACCGCTGCGGAGACGGTAAAAGCTGCTGTGGGGATGGCGTAGGGCTCTCAGGTGCAGATGGCGATAAAGGCAACTGCGGGGATAGTATAGGTGCCCTCTCTGATGGTGACAAAAGCAGCGGGGGGGAGTGGTGACAAAAGCAGGGGCGGGGATGGTGCGGACATCGCACTTCCCTGTGCGGATGACGACTGTGGGTCACTGCTTAGGGAGACTAGCTCATTTTCATTCCTTAGTACCGCTGGGGCGGGAGTCATCGCATAAGGCGGTGGAAATTCAAATTCATCTGGCCCTTGCAAAATGGGCGGATTAGCACTGGACTTGGGACGCACTTTCTCTGTGCCCTTTGCACGGTGATTGTTTGGTTTGGTCCCTGGGACGGCACTCTTCGGTTTCTGCATTAAGCAAATTCTAGCTTCCTTAGTCACGCACTTCCCTAACCAAGGTGGGTTTTGGCTCACAGCATTTTCCCAAGCATCGATGTAGGGGAATTGGTCTGGATGCCCTGGATTTCCAGTCACTGCATTGTGGACTTTACGGATGATCCGGGGATCCAAAGTGCCCTCCTGGGGCCAGCCCATGCTGAAAGTTGGCCATTCTAACTCACAAAGCATCCTAAGCTTTCCTGGCTGAAACCTTATGCCGTACATCTCTCCCTGGAATGCACAGGGGAAGTTTTCCAGCATACATCCTAATGGGGTTTTACTGTGTGTGTTTCCCATTTCCACCCTGTGCCGACGGTGTACAACAGTCACTCAAGCCTTTCACTTCGTCCGTCTCCAGCCACGTCCCTCGCGCGAGCTTTCGGCGCCTCTTAACCTTAGCGGATCGGTATAAGCCTCCGATATGGAAGAGGGTCCCTTTGCAGGGACCCCCCAGACCGCCCTTGATCATCTGAGGTCACCACGGAACCGCGGATCGGGACTCCGCACTTGCGCCACAGAAGCAATTTTCCGCGTCTCACTCAGTCGCCACAAGCACATGCACACAGCCACCCCCCTTTCCTTTCCTTTCCTTTCCTCGGACCTGGAGAGGAGACGGCTTCCTCCCGTATTCTCAGGAGTACTAGGGCCTCCTCTTTGAGAGTTGATCAGACTCCCTCCTAATTTCAGAATTAGGCCTTCCCTGCACTATGCCCCCGGGGGTCTTACCAATCCGACGTGTGGAGCTCCTTGCTTCGTTCTCAGGGTCTCTCAAACCTCCCGGTGTCCCCGGCTCCTCTGGGAGGGCTCCAGCGAAGACTGCAACCTCTTTCTGGACTCAAATGGGGTGTCCAGGGGCACCCAGGGCTGGGTTTCGCCCGGGCCCTCCTGGCCTCCCTGGAGACGTCCGGTAGGGGCAAACAACTGTTACCGCCTCTGACCTTCTCAGCGCATCCCAGCGGAGTCGCCAAAAATGCTGTAGAGAAATCGAGTGTGCGCGGTATCGAAGGCCAGGACATGAGAGTACCGAGAAGAAAGTTGGTTTATTTCAACCGGCCAGGCTCAGCGGACTCTCGTCCTAATAAAAACCGAGCCCCAAATAGAATTTTGGGTTCCCTTTTATACAGAAAAGATATAAGGGTAGGGAGTTAAATGGTGCTTTTGTGAAAGAAAATGACTTTCCTTGTTAGTTAAGTGTTTGTCTGAGTACCAGATAAGTTTTGAATTATAGTACCCCCATATTTTAGGTGAGCTTGAATTAGCATATCGCTCACATCTCCGGTGAGCTTGAATTAGCATATCTTCCACATCTCGTCTGGAGGCAACCCTAAACACACATTTGTCTCACATCCTTTTTGAACATTCAGAGACTGTAGGGCCTATATTACTTATTTGGCCATCTTGGGGACTAGGTCCTCTTGGAAACAATTTTGAATTTATGCACAGGCTATATCAAAGGCAGAACCAGATGCCGACCCACAGTTACCTAAATATTGGGCTTTCTCTCTTTTCTTTTGGACCTGGAGAAGTTGGCTTCCCCCCGAATTTTTGGAGGTACTGAGGCCTTCTTTGGAAGCTGATCAGGTTCCCCTTCTCATGTTTAAAGTTAGGTTTTCCTGACATTATGTCTCCCCGGGGGTCTTACCTGGTGTGCGAAGGTTTTCATTTCCCAAATTTCCTTTTAGACCTTCCAGTGCATCCAGTTGTCCCCGGGAGGACTCCGGCAGAGCCCACATCCCTTTTCTGGACTGAAAGGAGTCCAGGGGTGCCCAGAATTGGGGTTCACCTGAGCCCTCCTGGCTTCCTTGAAGATACCCGAAAGGGGCAGTGAAGTACTGCCATCTCTGGCCTTCGTTGCCATCCTGGACCCGCCCCCAAGAAATGTGGAAGCAGAGAGATTCCATGATCGCCTATGGAAGGTCAGGACGCAGTAATCATTTTGACTGCCCGGGCTCATCAGACTCCTCTCCTAATAAAAACCGAGCCCCGAATAGGACTTTTGGGTCCCTTTCACACAGAGGATGTAGGAGGGGGGAGTCAAATGGTGCTTTGTCTGAGAACCAGATGAGTCTTGAATTAACACATGTCCCACATTCCAGGTGAGCTTGAATTAACGTATCTCGTCTGCATCCTTCCTGAATATTCGAAGTCTATAGACCTGACCTCACTTAACTGGCTTTCCGGGCCTGGAGTGGTTGGCATGGTTACAGAAGGCCAGGCCGGGGTGGGGGGCTGCAGTTCTTATTGTCTGACACACACAGCCCCACCCATGCCCCATAGCAAAGGCACAGCCCCCGGGGACCCGGCGGGACAAGGCCTGCCAGGCAGGGGGCTGCCCCAGCCTCTCCTCATGGGTGCAGGCCCAGAGCCGGCCTCCACAGAGCCAGGCCATGCCCAGGCCACGCACCCCTGCCCCGCCCGGGAGCCGAGGTCGGCCAGCGCTGGTCCTCACCCGCAGGGCCCTGGACACGGGTGCTGCGGGAGAGCTGGTCAGCACAGGGCGGCAGAGGCGGCCGGCGCAGGAAGTCCTCCCGGGGGTGGGCGGAAGGCGGCAGCAGGTTTGTTCCAGATCCTCCCCCCTTGGTCCTGCTCCCACCAGGCCTGCCGCGGGGCCTCGGGTCAGCTCCCACTCCCCTGCCCAGCGTCCTGCTCCCTCCCAAAGAGAGGCGGGCTGGCGGCCGCAGGCAGGGAGGGCGAGGCTTTCCTTCGGGGAGTGACCCCCTTCCTTTCAGCAAACTCCAGGGCCGCCTGGGTCTGTGCCTGCCTCTGGGAGCTAATTTCTGATGTGGTCTCGATTTGCATGTAATGCAGAGGGGGCTGCCAGGTGACAGGCTGCCTAGTAGGGGCTCCCCCGGGACAGACCTTCCGCTCTCAGCTGGTTTCTCCTCCACTGCTCTGGGAAACAGTGAAAACGAGAACATAACCCAGGCTGTAGTGGATTGGTTTTGGCAATAAGGAACGCCCATGTGTGCGCCGAGTATTTGGGCACTCAGTCCCGTATTTCCACAAGGAGACACATTTCCCAGGGATTTTGTTTTCTGCGCAGTTAGTATTTGCCAAAGCCTCTACCATGCTGCAGTTGTGTCTGATGGTTCATTCTGGAAGAGCATGTTAACTCCTCGAGCCTTATACTCACAGGACATCTTAAATATACACATTCCCATCCTTGTGTTAGGAATTATCAGGTGACAAAACACTGTCCAAGCTGACAATGTGTTCCGCTAGGTAAGATCACAGAATTCTTTGGCCAAAATGGAGTGGAAATACGAATTGAAAGAGGAAAAGAAGCACAGGAGAAATTCAAACAAGGTGCTGTCCCTTTGTGTTTAGATAGAGGAAGTTGTCAGGAGCTCTTCTTGAAAGCTTTAAATGAAATGGCCACTTACTCTCTGCTCTTATCACACTCCACAGTTTTCAGAGACAGCCTAAGACCGCAGAGGGGACAGAGCAGGCAAAGCCCAGTTCTCCCCGTTTCCAAGCTGGGGGCACCCCTCAGCCCTTGCAGCAAGGTCTCCGCCCAGGGGCCCAGGCAGGGCACCCAGAGTTGGCTGACACCCAAGGACCAGCCTCCTGGGAAGGACAGTTGTCCACAGGGGGTGAGCTGAGGGAAAGGGGCATGGGTGATCTCGCAGCCCCATGAAGACCCCTGCCTGCACCACCGGAGAAGGGAAGCCGAGCAGAGCTGAAGTGGTCTCGGAGATGAGGCAGGTTTGGGGGTGTATCAGTCAGGATTCTCTAGGGAAACAGAATCAAAAAGAGAGGACTGTCAATAGTATGCGATTCTATAAGAGTCTCTCCCGCAGCCGTGGGGATGCGCAAGTCCAGGTTCCGCAGGCAGGCTGCAGCCAGGGGCTGCAATGGAAGTCCAGTGAAGGTTCTTGAAGAGTTCTGGGAGACGCTGGCTGTCCAGAGACCAGCTGGGAAATTCTCTCAATGCTGGAATCACTTCCCCTTTTAAGGCATTCAACTGATTGGGGTAAGTGTCACTACTGCTGATGGCAATCTCCCTGACTGATGTAATTGTCATCAGCTATCTGTGATTCACCACCGTAGCAAAGTTAATGGTGACTAAAGTCCATAAATGCTCTTGTATTACAGTTAGCCCAGTGCTTGCTTGACCAACAACTGCACACAGTTACCTGGCCGAGTTGACATGATAGCCTGACCATCACAGGGGCGTCCCAGATGTGTCCGTCCTGGCTCGGGCATGCACCTTGATTACCCTCCTGATGATGTGGGCTGTGGGTGGCAGGCTCTTTGTCTCTTCAGAGGTAACCTAAACTATCTGTGACTTGTGGGTGTGGGATGATGAAAGGCTGCAGTCCTGCCCTCGGTGAGCAGGAGACAGTTTAACAATGCAAGGTCTATAAACTTTAAGTATTCAAGGGAAATGCAAAGCAAATATGCTAAAAGCTTATCGAATGCCTGAGGTCCATGCTAAAAGCTTACCTAAGATGTGGAAATATATGCTAATTCAAGCCTATTAAGAACTGAAACAAAAGGACCATTTGGCCTTTCCTCTCTGTATAGAAGGGACTAAAAAATCTTGTTCGGGGTTCGGGATTGAAACAGAAAGTTCCCGAGTCCAGCCGGCCGTCAATAAACCATTTTTCCTTCTCAAAATCATTCCTGAGTCCTGGCCTCTCTATACTCAAGTAATTGAACTTCTCTCAAATTCTACAACACCGAGACTCAGTTTCCCCTAGACTGTCGCACGTTCAGAGCATGGTGAGGGCCCAGAAACAGGACTTTGCCGCCATCGGACACCACGAGTGAGCGCTCAAGGCTCACCTTGCTGGGGCAGGTGCTCTCCACAGCCTCACCTAAGGCAGGGCTCAGGGCGGTCCCGGGGGGGGGGGGGGACCCAGCTGAGGGAGATGGACAGAGGGGGCAGGGTGTGGCAGCTGGGCTGCAGGACAGGGCAGGGGCAGAGCTCGGGGCAGGCAGGCTTGAAGGAAAGCGCAGGGGGGCAGGGGCAGCCAGAGCTCAAGGATGGGGTCCCCGCAGCAGGAGAAGACAGGGCGGGGCCCCCCTTGCACTGGGTCTGGACAGGCTTCTCCCTGTCATGGGTGAAGTCCAGTGAGCAGGGCCGGATCTCCGGCAGGCCAGCTCAGCCTTGCACTTCCCAGGGCTCCCAGCGCTGGGCCTTCCCTGCCCTCCCCAGGGAACAAGGCGCCTTTCCCAGCCCTGGGACAGTGCTGGACGTCAAAGGGCAATCTGGGCGAGGACGCTGGTTACCTGTGCTGAGAAGGCCACGGGCTCTGCGAGGCCTCCCCGCCGGACCTCGGTCTCCCGGGACTGTGCGGCGGGAGAGGCCGGGGCGGGGGGGGGGGGGGTTTGGGTCAGCAAAACAACAACAGGCTACTCGGGGGACGCGGGAGGCGCGTGTGAAACCGGTTCTGACGGGGGGGGGGGGGGGGGGGGGGAGCCAGAGCTGGCTTGAGCCGCCCGTCTCTAACCTGTGGGTCCAGCCAGGGAGCCAGCCGAGTTGCAGGCTCGGGGTGTTGACCACGGCTCAGCGGCAGGAGGCGGGGTGCGGAGCCCCGATTTGGGGAAGGGGTGGCAGCAAGAGGGTGCGCGCCCGTCTCCCATGGCCCCCCGACCTGCAGATCCTCCTCCCATGCGGCACCCAGCGGCTTCCACACTGAAAGCCTGGGGGCGGGGCACTGCTGGGCAGGGAGACCCCGGCCGGGTTTTCACAGCAGGTACCCGCCTTTCCGGCTGCTTGTCCCCCTCCTCCCTGGAAAGGCCCCCAGGTCCAGGGACTGGCCTAAGGTCCTGCCTCCCTCCCTGGCCGCCACGCTCCTCCCCTGCAGCCCAGCAAGGCGGGGTGGGGAGTGGGTGGGGAGGGGACACACCTGCCCCTGCCCTGGCCGCGGGGTCTGCACAAGTCAGGGAGCCAGGGCAGCCGCTTGGAGGGGCCCTGGTCCGAGTCCAAGCCTGGGCGGCCGCGGAGGCAAAAAGCCCTAGTGGGGGTCCCTGAACGCCTCCACCCTGGAGGCGGCGGCCTGGGGGGTGGACCCTGCGGGCCCCTGGCTCTGCGCCTGCTCTGGTGGCCGGGGCTGGGCTAAGGCCGCAGCTGTGGCTTCCCAGGCCCACGGACAGGTGGACGCTCCCACGGCTCGGTGACCTTGGGCCGCTGGAGGCCGCCGGCCCCGATCGTCCTCGGCCGCGGTCCCTGCACAGCGTCTGCCCGATGGCGGCCCTCAGCGCGTCCCTCGCCTTCTTCGTGGCCACCTTTGCCCTCTGCGAGGCGGCTCGCAGGGCGGCGCGGGCCCTGCTGCCGGCGGGCGCCTACGCCAGCTTCGCGCGGGAGGCGGTGGGCGCGGCCCAGCTCTGCGCCTGCTGGCTGGAGATGAGGATGCTGCGGGAGATGGGCCCCTGGGCGGGGGGCTTCGGGCCCGACCTGCTGCTGCTCCTGCCCTTCCTGCTCCTCCTGCTGCACGGGGCGTCCTGCGACGGCGCCGCCGCCAACCCCGCCGGGGCCCTGCAGGACTTGCTCCTGGCCGAGGCGGCGCTGCCCGGCACGCTGCTGCGGCTCGCGGCCCAGGCGCTGGGCACGCAGGCCGCGGGCGCCCTGACCCGCCGCTGCTGGGCCTGGGGGCTCAGCGAGCTGCACGCGCTGCAGGCGCTCCTGGACCCCCACTGCGGCTCGGCGCTGCGCACGTCCGTGCCCCACGGCGCCCTCGTGGAAGGCGCCGGCGCCTGCGTCCTCCAGCTGGCCCACCTGCGCCTGCGGCACCGCCCTGCGGCCTGCAGGGTGCCGGCCCTGGCCCTGCTGGGCACCGCCGCGCTCCACGCAGGTGAGCGGGCCTCAGCCCACCCGCGCCGCGGGCCTGGGGCCGCCGGGGGAGGGGCTGCCAAGAGGAGGGGCTGCAGGGGGGAGGGGCCGCCGGGGGGAGGAGCCGCCGGGGGGAGGGGCCACCAGGGGGAAGGGGCCGCTGGTGGGGAGGGACCGCCTTGGGAAGAAACGCCCGGGGAGGGGCCGCCGGGGGAGGGGCCGCCAAGAGGAGGGGCTGCAGGTGGGAGGGGCCACCGAGCGGAGTGGCCGCCTTGGGAAGGAACGCTGGGGAAGGGGCTGGGGAGGGGGGCTGCCGGGGGAGGGGCCGCCGGGGAAGGGGCTGTCAAGGGGAGGGGCTGCAGGTGGGAGGGGCCACCGGGGAGAGGGGCCGCCTTGGGATAGAACGCCGGGGGAGGGGCTGCCGGGGAGGGACTGGCGGCAGGCTAGGGCCGCGTGCCTGGAGCTTGGCATTCCCCCGGAGCGAGGGGCGGCTGGGGGCGCAGAGCGCCGCGGGAGGCTGAAGCCCCTGACAGGTCCCCCCTCCAGGTGAGCGGCCCCACCCCCGATCTTCTGCTTCTCCCAGGAGACCTACACCTGGGGAAGGCGGGCGGGGAGTTTCGGGACAGCCCTACTCGGATCCGGGGACCCCCAGACTCCCCTCCCCTCTACCTCGAGTTCTTCTTGTGGTCCTTCCAAAGCCCCCCACCCCAGCCAGGCTCTGCTCGCCCCTACGTCACCCAGGAGAAGAGCAGCACCCCTCCCCTCCTGCCCCCTCCTGCGACATGACCCCACCCCAGGCTGAATCTCTTGGCCAGCATTGATGGGTGCCCTGTGAACCTGGCCTCCGGCACCACCTCAGCCTCAGCCAGCGCCGCTGCTGTGCCTAGGACCCCCAGACCTGCCCGCGGTCACGTGCCTGGGTCACCTGCACTGGCTGGGGTGTCTGCCCTGATGACGGGAGCGGCTTCCCAGAGACGAGGAAGTCGGGGTCTCCCAGGAGTCTGCAGCAGACCCCCCCAAACAGGGAGGAAGGCATGGGGCACCCTGAGGGGTCGCCCACTGGCCAGCTGTCCCTGACCTGGGAGCAGAGCCCGGAAAGAGTGTGCAGGGGGCTCTGCCCGGGCCGCCCAGCTGCTGACCCCCGGCAGCTCCCCAGCGTTCTTTGTGTCGGGGCCTCCCCTGGCGCGTCCTCGTGGGGTGGAGCCCCTCTGCTGCCGGACAGTGGGGGAGGGGGCAGAGGCAGGACAGCCTCCCAGGAAGGAGAGCTGTGTCCCCCCCCAGTGGGGCATGGAGAGAGCCTCCCACATGGCGAGAGCTTTGGAGAAGTAACATCCTAGAAAGGTGTGGGCGGCTGGGGGATTTAAGGAGCAGCGCCTCGTGCTCAGGCGCTGGGGACGCCTGGGGGTGGGCTGAGCTCTCCGAAGATTCCTGGGTGGTCCTGGGAGTCCACCGCTGAGCAAAGAAAGCAGCCCTGTGGCTGCTGCCCACCAGCCGGCCGGGGGCACCACTAACCTGTAACACAAGAGCCCCAGGGGCCCTGGGGAGCAGCAGGCTTGCTACAGACAGGGTTGTGGGTTGGCTGGCCTGCTGCCCCGTGACCCCACAGAGCTCCTCCTGAGTACCTGAGTCAGGTGCGCACACCTGCCCAGAGCCTTCAGGGCAACATCCAGCTGCGGCCCCTGTCCATTCTCCATGCGGGTGGCTCAGGGGTCCTTGTACACATCGCCCCTGCCCTGCCCCAAGGTCCAGCTGCCAGGAGCCCCAGGCTTCCTGGGGTGCCTCCCAGACCTGGCCTGGGCCTGAGGACGCAGACCTGGCTCCGGCCGCTTCCCCGGGGGCCCGCGGCTGTCCCACGGCACCCTCTCCTTGCATTCGCGCCAGGGGGCCAGGGCTTCCCTTGGCGCTCCCTCACTCCTGCCCTGTCCCCAAAGACCACGTCTCCTGGGATGGAGGTGTTGGAGAAAAGAAAGGGCTGCGGCAGCTACGGGGGCGAGGGCAGGACGAGGGTCCGCCATCCTCGGGGAGCCCCTGTGCCCTTTGGCCCTGGCAGAATAGCCCTCACCTTTGTGTCTCCACCAGTAGAGGGGGATGGAGCTGGGCTGAAGACCCCTGAGTGGGGGCCCCGCCTGGCCCGGGCAGGTAGGAGCTCCCGAGCCAGCCGCCCGCAGCCTGTGCTTCCGTCCACAGCCGGGCCCTTCACAGCTGCCTTCTTCAACCCCGCCCTGGCCGCCTCCCTCACCTTCCAGTGCTCGGGGCACACCTTGCTGGAGTACGCCCAGGTGTACTGGCTGGGGCCTCTGACAGGTAAGGGCGGCCGGGGCGCCCTGAGCCCAGCCCCACCTGCACGGTCCCCTGCCTAGTGGAGCCCAGGAGGGTGCCAGGTGGGGTGGTGCCCAGAGCCGTGGCTGCAGCCTGCGCCAGGGCCACCTGGGCAGGGGTCAGAGCCCGGGACGGGCAGACAGCCGGGAGGAAGAGGGGCCCCTGGCTGCTGATGCCCGAGTGTGCACGGAGGGGCCCTCTGAGGAGGGGGCGAGGGTCCAGGCGGGCTCTCCAGGGGCCCCTTGTGCAGCTGGGAGAGGGGGCTCTCCTCTGCATTGGTCCAGTGGGGGGTTCCCGGTAGAGACCCTGCCCCTGGGCAACAGGCCCGTCCCATTCTGGGGTGAGGGCAGGTTGGGGCTGCCCCTGTACCCAGCTAGGGACCTGTGCTCCCTGGCCCCGGCTGGGGCGGGGCGCTCTGCGGGAGCCCCTGGCTGGCTGCACCCCGAGCCCTGCACTGAGCCCGAACCCCTCCCCTGCAGGCATGGTCCTGGCCGTCCTGCTCCACGAGGGCAACATTCCCCTGCTGTTCCAGAGGAACCTATTCTACAGCCAGAAGAGAAAGTACCGAACCCCCAGGGGGAAGCTGGCCCCCGAGCCTCAGGAGCCCCAAATCCCCACTAAGGGACAGAGAAGCGGGGAGACTGGGCGGAGCAGGGTGGGGCGGCTGCTGCTGCGCTCCAGCTGACCCAGCATGCTCCCGAGTGAGCGCGACATGAGGGCTGGCGCCCTGGCAGCCCCCGTGACCTCCAGAGCTGGGGAGGGATCAGCTCGGCCCCCTGCCTCCTCCTGGAAACCATTCCTCAATAAACCTTTCTCAGAAGTACCCGTCTCCCTGGGCCTGACAGGGGCTTCTGGACGGGCCGGGAAGGAAGGAGTGGGGCAGGTGGAGGGAGAGCCCTGGGGAGGGGAGATGCAACTCTGCCTCTTTTGGGCCTGCCGTGTTCACCGACGGGCAGGGCCGGCCCATGGAGGATGGCAGGGCTGGGCTGCTCCTGCCCACCAGGCTCTCTTCCTCCTAACTACAGAGGAAGAACAAAAGGGGACCTTGAGAGGAGGCGGGGGCAAGGTGTGTCCACCTGGACAGAGGCACGAAGGGCGGGGGGCTCCGTGGAGGACACCGGCTGCCCTGGGCGAGTCGAGCAGGCACAGGGCAGGGAGGCCGGCCGGGGCCGCAGCCACGCGGGGACAAGCCGGCGTGGGGCGGCGGCGGCAGGAGCACGCGCCCACGGCGCTGCGGGCCCTGGGCTCAGGGCAGCCGAGCCTGCACCTGCCGCGCCCCTGGCACTCCGGGACACCCCGGAAGGTTCTGCAAAGCCAGGCGAGCCCCCGCCCGTCGCTGGGGCCTGGAAGTCCGAGCTCCGTGCTCCTGGGCAGGCTGTGTGGAGCCTCCGGCACTTCCTCTCCAAAGACCCAAGCTGACGCGGAGCCGTCCTGGCGGACCGAGGCCCTCAGCTGGTGTCCTGAAGCCACATCCACCGAGGCCCGCCCCGGTCGTGGGGGTGGTCAGCAGGCCCTCGCCTGGCTCTCCGTGCTGGGGAAGGACGAGTGGGAGGGCGCGGGGGAGCCGGGAGGGCTTTCCCAGGGGCCGTGGGCCCAGGCCACAGCTTCCCGGGTGCGGAAGGGTCCCCTGTCGGCAGGCCCTGGCTGACCGTCCCCCCTGGAGGGCCCTCCCACTGAGCCACCTCCTCCTGGCTGTGACCCTGGTCCAGTGTGAGCTGGAGCCCTCAGGGCTACGGCCACGAGTGAGCCCAGGAGGTCCTGGGGCCTTCCAGGCCAGGGAAGGTGGGCGCACGGGGTGGGGGGCGGGGGATGGGGTCCACCAGCTCCCCTCGAGGGGCCGGTGTGGGAGCAGGGCCGGTGCTGGGGTGGCCGTGCTTCCTGACCGCTGGGGCTGGGGCTCTGACCCAGAAGGTCCAGGAAGAGGCAGGGGTCATGGTCCCTGCCCGAGGCTGCTGGTCGGCCTGAGGACAGAGAGGGAGGGCACAGACTTGTGGGGAGGGTCCCCCAGCATGCCCCCCTCCAGCCTGAGTCCACCTGCAGGAGCACGGCGGGCCGAAGGTCCAGAATCCGGGCCGGGTGGCTGCGGGGGCTCCTGATCACGTCTGCATGTCCAGGCAGAGCAGGTGGGCTGGCGGGAGAGAGACCACCGAGGACCCCTGCCCCCGCCCCCTCCCTCCCTGCCTCCGCGGCCTCTCCTGTCCCACCTGTGAGCACTCACCTCCTCTCCCTCAGTCTTCCCTCGCAGGTGTGCAGGTGTGGCTGTTTGCCAGGTGAGCCCAGCTGAGGGGCTGGGACAAAGGACCACCTGCGGTGGGGGAGGGGTTGTCCTGCTCTGCGCCCTCCTGTGTTCCCTGCAGGCTGAGCACGACCCGCCCGGCCTCAGGCCCCACTGAGAGCCTGTCCACATTCATTCATTCATTTGTTTATCCCCCCAAAGCACCCACTCATGGAGGCTCTGAGTGGGCGCCGGGAGAGCAGCAGAGAAGGCGGTACACCTGCACCGCGCCTTCCACCAAAGCGGCCCCGTCGCGTGAGCTGCCCGTGCCGAGGAGGCTGGGGTATCAGCCAGAGCCCCGAAGGTCGTGGGGTGCTGACCTGGTCAGGGGTCAGGGAGGGCTTCTTGGAGGAAGCGGCCTTTGAAGGGCACAGAGGCAGATGGGACAGAACTGTGGAGAGGCCCTGAGGCCAGGGGAGGCGGCCGAGGGGTCAGGGCAGAGGGTCCGCAGCCCCCGGAGGGGCCCAGGCACCGGGCCAGGCAGGGTCGGGCCCACCCCTAGGACTCCCCGACCTGTACCCCTCCTTGGCTTCAGGCCGGGCCACCTGATGGGCTGGTTCAGCCACTGCTTCGCCCCGCTGGGCCGCGGCCTCTGGCCCCACTGCTCTGAGCGACCCTGCTTCTTGGGAGTTATTAGAATGATCTAGAGAGTTTAGAATCTCTTCCTTTGAGAGCTGCTACCACAGAGCAAAGCCAACATCCACAGCTTAGAAGAAGAAATGAAAATGCAAGGTTGCCACATTCGATGAAAAAGAACATGATTTTCATATGATGCTTAGGATGAATGATTGATACAAAAGAGAACCTGAATATTAATTTTCCTTTCCTGTTGAGGCTACAGTCATGAAATGCACAAACCGGTGTTTGGAATTTGATACAAACCACGCATCACTTTCCATTTCTTGTAGAACCTCCACAGCTTACGGGAAATGTCAGAGGAAGCATCAAAATGCCATTGAGGGAAACGGATGTGGCTCAGCCAAATGGGCTCTCGTCTACCATATAGGAGGTCCAGGGTTGGATGCCCAGGGCCTCCTGGTGAGGGCAAGCTGGCCCACGTGGCGAGCTGACCCACGTGGAATGCTGGCCCATGCAGGGAATGTCACCCCACGCACGAGTGCCAGCCGACACGGAGAGACACAGAGGAGAGAATAAGAAGATGTAGCAGAACGGGGGCAGAGGTGGTGCAAGAGAGTAATCGCCTTTCTCCCACTCTGGAAGGTCCCAGGATTGGTTCCTGGAGCCGCCTAATGAGAAGACAAGCAGACATAGAAGAACACCAGCAAATGGATATAGAGAGCAGACAAATGGGGGGAATAGGAATAAATAAATAAAAATAAATCTTTAAAAATAAAATTTTAAAATGCCATTGAATAAATATACATTTAGAACTCACTGCACACACACGGACTGGTACAGAGTTAAACTGCTCAGAAATCTTGTTGCAGAGGATCTCCCCCTACACTTGTACTAAAATGTACGTCTCCAACTAGCTGTAGGAATTTCTCGTCCGCACAGCCTGAGAAGCGCTGACCTGCTGGTAGCCACGGCCCCAGCAGGAAGAGCCTTCTAGAAATGAGGAACTGTCAGCAGTGAGCGGCTCTCTTGCATTTGCCACGAGCGACTCACGCTGCTTTCAGTGACAGCAAAGGAAAAGAAGTCGCCCGAGTGGAAACTGTGAGGACCCCGGAAGAGGCTTTGCAGGAGAGGGACAGCAGCCCCTGACCAGGCCAGGCCACGTCGTGCTGGACGCCCCGGAGCCTGAGCTGTCAATCACCTCGGGCAGGGACTTGGGTGGGAGTCACGTAGGCCTGGTGTCGCGTCCCGAGGCTCTCCCAGGCTGTCTTAAAGGAGGAAGCGCTGCGATAGTCCCCCTGCGCTATGGGGCGTCCTGCCCCGCCCCCGGGTCCCCCCGCCGGCCCAGGGCCCCTCCGGGAACTGGCGCAGGTAGAGGCGTCAGGTGAACTCAGCACGGGCATGGCCAGGCCGGACAGGTGCGCTCGGTGGCCACGTCCAGGCCAGGCCGGAGCTCGCAGCCCACGACGGGCGCCAGGCCGTGGCTCAGCGGCGCCGGCTCCCGGCCTTCCGTTGGGGGAGGCAGGTGCGCGCCAGCTGTGCCCGCCCCCGAAGCGCCGCCACATCCCGCCGCAGGCGCGCGGGGCCCAGGGCGCGCAGCCGGGCCCACAGGTGCGGGGAAGTGCGCGCGCAGCGCCGGGTCCAGCACGTTCCAGGCGCGCGCCCTGCGCTCCATGCGCCCCTCGAGGAGGTGGTGGCCAGGGAGGCAGGTTAGTGTAGGGAAAGGGGGCTGGGCCCCTGAGGACAGGGCTGGGAGGCCCTGCCTGGACCCCCTGCTATTGAGAAAGCTGGAAAGACCCCACCTAGACCCTGTCCACAAGCTCCCATTTGGAGCTCTTCTCAGGGTCAATGGGGAGCCCCCCCTCACCTCTAAAGGAAAAGCCTCCCTGTTGGCCCCCTGAGAGCTAACAGGTGGGGAGTCAATCAGAACAGCAAACAGCTGGGACCCCTCCCAACATGAGGAAAGGGGAGGAGAACGACCTTAAAAAGGCCTAACCCGGGTCCCATGCATGTCTAACCCTGTAGCATGCTCACAATTGGATTGTGTATTTACCTCTTTTGTTTCTTAATAACTCTTTACTCTGTTGCCTACTGTAGGGGCATGGAATTCCCACTTGCCCCTCCCACTAGTTATTTGTGTAGATTGCTGGAAAGGTGGGGTGGAATTGGCCAGCAGTCCACCCTGGAAGGTTCCGCTACAGTGCACACGGGGCGAGCGTAGTAGCCGTCAGCCTGCACCTGTGCAGCTGGGAGCCCACCTGCTCCCCCCATCTGCACGTACTCACTGCTAATCATTTGCTAGGCCACGTGCACCCTCCAGCTGCTCTATGCGTTGGTCGGCCCCTTCTTTTTACTGCCCGGCCCTTTGTAACCTTTGTCTTCCCACTGTGCCATGCAGCAGCTCCCTGACGTCTGTTATCGGGATATGTGAGTAAATAAATGGCGTGACAGCTGCTGGCCTCCCCACGTGGTGTCCGTGGCATATCCAAGTATTTGGTCAGCCTTCCCGGGCTTGACCTTCCGCACTAAACCTACCCTGTAGCTTGTCCTTAAGCTCTTTCATGTGACGTAGCCAAGAACCTAGAAGCCCAGAACCCAGAGCCTTCTGTAACCTATTTGGTGAGCCAGCCAGGAGACAAAGATGCAAGTAAGGCTCTCCAGCACCGCGTGAAGAGTGCTGAGTTTGGCTTCATAATCAAAGCCTGTCTGTGCCCTCTTGTTTTTTTTAAAATCCCAAGACTCTCACCCTGGGCTGTGCCCAGAGGTTTGTTCCACACTCGGCCCCCAGGAGGCCCCGAGATTCCTGTTTGTCCTTTACCTCCAGGGACCCTGAAGTTGTTTGCCGCAAGCCACAGAGCAATTAGTCTCTGTTTCTGGACACTCAGTCCCTGGCAGTGGTAATAAAATGAGGTGTCTCTCACAGACACTTTCTAAGGCCCTGCAAGAGGAGGCCAAAAGAAAGCTCCCTAGCCAGTCCCTTTCCCAGTGGAAAAGCCCAGCTTGGAGGCTTCAGTCTGGAAAGCAGACCCAGGTGTCTCCCGAGACCTCTAAGCCTGTGGGGTGATGAGGGATATAAGGCCCCAAACTGTGGAATGTGGGGACAGCGAGCAGGACTCCCGACTTTCAGGACACTGGCTCAGGGAGGATCCACTCAGCCAGGTCTAGCAGGGGGCACCACCAAGACTGACGAGTGCGCTTTCCTCCCCTAGGATAATGGCGGCTTCTCCAGCATTCCAGCACCTCCCCATTGTGGTGTCTTCTCAGGAACTGGGACAACCTGCCTACTGGGGTTCTAAAAAGAAAGAGGCTAATCTATCCTGCCCCACCATGGGGCTGCAGTACAGCCAAGAGTGGGCTCTGTTTGGGACCCCGAATTCCAGTGAAACCTGTGTGAGAGAGAAGGGAGGACAGAGAGGGTGACCGTGTGGTCAGGTCTCCTTAAAGGGATGAGGAAATGCACTGCCAAACCGGTGATTATAGTAAGCTCAGGATAAGGACTCAGGGGGACCTGAAGACCCAGCCTTGCTCAAGGAACGCTGGTAGAGGCATAAACATACCCCCTGGCGGGTCCTGACTCAAGAGAACGACAGAGCCTCCTAGGAACTCTATTAGCTACTCTGCCTTGGAAATCTGGAGAAACCTGCAAAAAAAATTATCCTTGGCCTGAAATTTCTATTAACTCCCTTTTAGAAACAGCCTTCTCAGCTTTCAACAATCAAGTCCACGCTGCCAAGATGGAGAAGGAAAGAGCAGCAGGTGCAGGGGCTGGGACAGGCTCACCTTTAAACTGTCACCCTTAAATGTGCCATCCCCTCAGGCCATCTGAATCCAGTTTCCACATCAGAGGGACCTGGGCCCGGCTGCCTCGCCAGGACTTCTGGGACCTTGCCCCAGGGGAGGACGGAAAGGGCCTGAAGCCATGCTTGAGATGTCAGCCAGGCACCTTGGGTGACTTTATGTTGCAAGTAAGATTCCTTAATTTCTTTTTTTTTTTTAAAGATTTATTTATTTATTTAATCCCTCCCTCCCCCAGTTGTCTGTTCTCTCTGTCTATTTGCTGCGTCTTGTTTCTTTGTCCGCTTCTGTTGTCGTCAGCGGCATGGGTAGTGTGGGTGGCGCCATTCCTGGGCAGGCTGCACTTTCTTTCACACTGGGCGGCTCTCCTTACGGGGCGCACTCCTTGCAGATGGGGCTCCCCTACAGGGGGACACCCCTGTGTGGCAGGGCACTCCTTGTGCACATCAGCACTGCACATGGGCCAGCTCCACACGGGTCAAGGTGGCCCGGGGTTTGAACCACGGACCTCCCATGTGGTAGACGGACGCGGACGCCCTAACCACAGGGCCAAGTCCGCTTCCCCCTTAATTTCTTAATGAACACGGGAGCCCCTTATCTGTTCTGAACTGCTACTCTGGACCTCTCCAGGCTCAGTTGTGCCTCATGGGGGGAGGGAATGGGGAATTGAGGTCAAGGCCATTTACTAAGCCTCTTCCCACCTCCAGCCCATGATTTGAAAGGTTCCTGGCTATTCCTAGCTCCCTGCCTATTCCCTTGCAACTCTCCAATTCTTCCAGTGAAAAAGCCTCGCAGGGCTTTACCCCTTGAGGGAGAGCTCTAATGGGATGCTGCCCCAGAGCAGCCCCAGCTCATGTCTTATCAGGGGCAGGGCTTCTCTGGATGCCTTAGCTCCCTTCCTAGGAACTGCATAGTGATTTTCCTGAAGGAATGAAGCTGTAAGGAACCGCATGAGGTTTCTGCCACAGGTGGACACTGAGAGAGCTTCATGCGAAGGTGATTCTAAAGTCAGGTCTTTCCCTAAGCTAAGGAAGTGTGTAAAATTCTCTCTTCCATTCTAAACTGGGCTTGCTTTGTCAGTGTACTCATGCCCAGGAATTTATAAATCAGATTTGGGGTCACCTGTTACAAATTGGATAACGGATGAAAGTGAAGCAGGCTAGTGAGATAGGGAATCAATAGAAGGATCTGGAACTTTCCAGATGGACGAGTGCTGGAAGACCCCCACCCCCAAGATTCTGCTATCCAGAACAAGGACTTCCTCTGGAAGCAAGGAAGAGGGGCTTTATCCTTGGGCCCTCACAGGGAATTCACGGGTGGGTGATCAATCAAAACAGCAAGCAGCTGGAACCCTCCCCTGCATTGGCAAAGGGGTAGAATGTAATAGTTTATCAAGCGGACCTCGAGGCCTGCACACACCCGCGCTCTTACCTTGGACCAGTTCCTGCCCTCTGTGCCCTGCTCTCGCCATTTTTCCTCTGCCATGTGGCCAAGCAAGTAAACCTGGGCATTTATAACCTATAATGGGGAATGGCAGCCTCTAAATCAGCCCTCTTTATCCCTTTTCACCCCTTCCTCTCTACCTGGGCCCCCTGCTCTGTTATTTTCTCCCATTTCTCTTCCCTCCCTACCTGAATAAACTACTGGCTTAACTCACCCAGTGTACTCTTGAAAATCATTTCTGCAGCACAGCCAAGAACCTAGATAAAATCCAGTAACATATTGTGACCTAAAAATGGGTCTTAAATGTCAGTATTATCTTGCAATTGGATTTGATATATAAAAGAAATCACAAGTGGAATTAGTTCAACTGCTGCAAAAGCCAAAAAACTTAGCTATGTTAATGTTACTAATAAAACAGTTTTAGTTGCTTAGCTAGTAAACAAAAGTGCCCAATTTGGTATTCTTAGAAACTGTAAACAAGAGTTAAGATCATGATATAGATACCTTTATATTATAAAAGGGCAAAAACTGAAATTACTGTAACAGGGTGGACTTATCCCCGGACCTATTATTGTTATGGAAATCAGACTAATTTTCCTTTGTGGTTACTTCAGATCTAGCCTCACCCTTGTGGGTGCTTGCTGTAGTAATGGTAATTATAAACTGAACTTACCTTTGATTATGGGTATTTGGTATGGTGATGGTATTCTTAGACTTATTTACCTTTGTTTAAGGTTACTTGAAGTCAAGCTACACCCTCCTGCATGTTTGCTATTTGTTGTGGGAAACTGTCTAACCTGTTTGTTATAATGTTATAAATGTTACACCTGTTAAATGTAGCAGTTGTTCGATGTTGCAGTGGTTCCCTGTTATTGTACATGATGTTGCAGTTCAGATAGCAAACAGATGCTTGGTAGTTTCCCAATAAATGCGATGGGAAAACTAGGGTTGAGGCTCTCAGTTCTAGAAGCTGTGAGTCCCCTGGTCCCAGGTTTGTCTCCCCTCTTGTGTCTCTACCTTTATTTCTGTGTTGCCTTCCCTTCGAGCCAACCTAGTGTGAGCTGAATGCAGCAAGTGGCGCCCAGCGTGGGGCACGAAGGAAAGAAGGCTCGAAGAAAAGAAGGCTGCAGCAACTGGTGCCAGACCAGGGACCCAAAGAGAAGGATTGCCTCGAGTGAAACAAATGCTGGTGTAAGAGCGCAGAGCCCTGAGTGGTTTGGAAAGCCTTCGAGAAGTCCTCGAGGGTTTCTTGTATTTCCCCAGAAGACAGAGAGCGGAATCTACACCTTCCTGGCCGTGTCAGCGGCTGCGGGACTGTGGGGACAATCCTTCCAGACCAGCGGCTGCAGGGAAGCTGCGGGGCCGCCCGGCGCACATGCCGCAGCTCAGGAGAGTTTCTGCACAGGGACACCATGAAAAGGACTTGCAGAGCTGTTTTGAGAAATGAAAGAGCGTCCTGTGTAGGTACCAGCTCATCAGATAAAACCATACAATGAACCCATGAACACCAAGAGACGACAAAAGTTCCTGTGGGACCCAGAACCTCCGGTCATGCAGATGGAGAGATGGACTGGACGCTGGAAACTGCCCAGTTGGGTCTCATTCCAAAGACGTCAAAGTATCTTAACTACAGAACTTGTTCAAGCATGACATCATAAAGCAAGTACGACTTGGGGACAGAAAGACTAAGAAAGAAATTGAGAGGAGGAGAATTGGAAAAGAAATGTTAAAGCAATGAAGAATTCTAGATTAGTAAATTTAAAACTGCTTTTGTGCTTAATGGTTGTTCAGTGTTATTGTGTATGTGCTGTGATTGTTCCAGTGTGAGTGAAAGAAAAAGAAAAAAGAAAAAAAAGGGCAAGTG